>NC_133653.1:128791660-129091660 GCF_009905375.1 Apium graveolens | reverse complement strand
TTGAGACCTAATTCATTTTTGTATTACAAGGTCGTTTGATTTGTTAATCATTCTGAGTCGATTATTGATCAATAAATCATATTTGACCCTTTTTAAATTCTTAAAGTACCAAGTCGAACCTTTTGACGAACCGAGGCATGTGTTATATGAATTATATGATACGTGAGTTATGTGTTTACGTGCTATGTGAATTACGTGTGTACGTGGATCAAGAGTTCTGTGTTTGATTATTAGAGTTATGTATGGGTTATCGTATGGGTAGACGATAAAGTATTGACGCTTAGTTTATCGAGTGATTATCGTTTAGACGATTAAAGTTGTATATTTTAATTATAGATGCGGATCATTCGAGTTGATCAGGACAAGACATTGGATAAAGAATGGAATGGAATGGCATTGGATATCTGGCTTCTAGCAATCGCAGGAGCAGTATATCGGTGAAGTGTTGAAAAGAAAGACGGAGACGTTTTGAGACAGAATGTCAGATTAGATGTGTCGTTGCGAGTGTGATTAACTGCTAAAACCCAAAAAAAGTATCCCTATCATCACTTATTGTTCAAGTGATATTTATTTTGAATCCTATTATGCAAGTATTGTTTTTCCTATTCTCAGTTCAGAATATATAAATGTTTACATATCGCTGAATTATCATGCAAATACTCTTCTGTTATTCTATGTTCAGAGTAGCTAAGTGATTTTACTTATCAAATAAATAGATTTATAAATGTTTTGGGTTTTGAGAAAAATGATTTGGTTTTGCGAGTATTCCTGCCCAAGTAAATGGGGGAATAAAAGTTTTTAAGGGTGTCGAGTATTTTGACCCCTTTCAATAAAATGTTTTTAAGATTGGATGGTTGCGTAAGAGGCCGTGGCGGCAGTCCATCGTGAGCTATGTGTTATGTAACACCCCAAATCCGGGGTCAAGATTTGGTGTCACTAAACAATCTTTACATAAAATAAAAGAATAATCAATTAACCCCTTGAATCCGGATCGTTTACAGGTTATGGTATGAAACAAGAATCTAACCTTCCACTTTTTACAACAACTAAAAATATAAATGTAAATACCTTCGAACTATTACTCATATCACTATTCTTCTAACTTCTTCAACCTCTTGCACCGGAGATTTCTCGAACTTCTGCTGTCTATCTAGGCTATTCATTTTTATCCTTATTTGTTTCTGGCAGAAATAAGAATTTTCAAAGCAAGAGTGAGCCAAAAATGCCCAACAAGTATATATTTTGAGTTTCAACATTAATATCAAAGAAAACTTCCAGACAAAATCTCTGAAATATTTTGAAGAGCGAAACACGTAATCATTTAAAGGATATACTTTATCAACTTAAAATCAGTTTAATTTGCATTGCTATAAATCACATAGGGAATAACGATATTTTTGTAAGAGCTTCAGAGATCGCGTATTTTCAAAATAGCTCCTGGTAACACTTCATACTTGAGCAACGAATGCAATAACTAATTATAAAACGACGTTCAAGAAATTCCTAACTATTCAGTATCCATCATTATCGACTAAGTTTTCATAAACTTAGCCTACTAAACCAGCCTGATAAGGACGAGTTGAATAATTAAGAAGATCTCAATTCATTCAAGATTCTTATTATCACTGCGCAACTAATGCTGCAGCAACAATCTGAACCTCGAATTTATTTAGAAACACCGTAATTTTCCGAAACTGAGTACTAAGAAAGAATAACTTTAATCCATAATCACATTTTTTTTGAGAAGGAATGCCATTAATGGGGATCAACAATAAATTAGACTGGACACTAGTTCACACTTATACCCTGCTGATCCGTCAGGATACAGTGTAGATCTATACCTACCTGTATAGATCCAGTCGGGTCCCCAGGCACTACGGCCCATCTCAAGGGACCGATTATGTTTCGGTCCTTAGGATTAAGTAAAACTTAATCCCCAAAGTATCACTATCCAGCCCGTAGAGTGTTTTGATGTCAAACCATTTTGAAGTCAAAACTTCCCAATTCAGGGTTCGCAAATAACCCGAAAGAATGGGTATTTGCTCATGAGAGCAATCGAATTACAGGAACAAGAATAAATGAGCATGCATAATATGAGTAATTGCAGCGAAGTGTAAAACATTTAACTATTCTGAACTTAGAATAGGAGCGAATTAATATTTGCAGTATTTAAAAGAAATTCAAGAACACTTGTAGTATTTAAAAGAATGTTCTGGAATACTTGCCTCAATAAGCTTTAACCGCTATTGACTTTGGTTCGACTTTGATCGTGCGGCTTTATCGTCAAACTTCTATCCTATTCTGGATACGATCCCAGCATTCAGATCCTTCCGTTGGAACTTCATTGATCTCGACGTCTAATCACTAGATCGTTCCTAGTCCGATGTCACGTCTCGGGTCTTCCGTCTACACCTACAGGGTTGAAATACCCTAATTCAGATAACCGCTTAAGCTTAACATCAAATCATTACCCTATTTTACCCATACGATTTCATATCCCATCTCGTATTTATAGTTATTATTGAAATACACATAGCAATTATGGCTTGCATCTTCGAAACTTGGTTCGGTATTTATTTTCGGAAAATACATATATTCGTCATTTTGAAAAACAGGGCAATCGATTGTCTATAAATCATTTTGTCTCAATTGCCCTTAAATTCATATAATATAACTATATAGGATTATTCGACGTCTCTGATAATTATAGGTTACATTTCCGTATTTTCGGAATTAATTTTCCCGAAAATCGGGCAGCATTTCCTCTATTTATCGGCCTGCCCGTCGAATCATTTCGACGTCAAATCACAACACAACAATCAATCCAATCCATCATTCGCAATCCCAATCACCGACACAACTCGGTTATTAATTATTTTTATTCGTATTTTTCATTTCGTAATTTATTTTATCAACTATTTTTATTTGATTATAATTTAGGACTCAGATAAAAATCATCATCGCCCACCGTCGGCTCGCCGAGGCTCATCGCCGACGGTGGTAAAATTTATTAGTACCCGATGTTATTCGGGTTTCCAAATAAATTTCACCGATTAATTTAATTATTCTCGCACGAATAAATTTATTTCGCGAAACTTTAATCAATTCATTTTCCTGCTGAAAATAAATAATTAATTCAATAAAAATTTCCGAAAACCAACACAGTAACAAGAAACACGCGCTAGGACACACCACCCGCCACCATACCGGAAAAAACCCCGGAGGCAACCACAAATAGGAAAGGCAACAAGCAGCCACACAGAACAAAAATCAATATAGCAAAGCAACCCACACAAAGTCACAGGCATATACATACGTATAAGCATATATACACGCGCACAACACGTGCACAGACCACCTCACCGGAAAATAATTCGGCGATGGCCGGAAAGAAAGTAACAGAGGCGGCAATTACCAGGCTAAAAGCGGCAACACCACAGGGGAAGGAACGGAAGAAACATGCAGGTGAGAGAAATACAGACAAGAGGGAGAAGAGAGAGGTGAGAGAGACAGTTGAGGGAGAGAGATTGTACAGAGGAGAGCAGAGAGAGATTGAATCGATGGGGGAGAAGGAATAGGGAGAAAATGGGTTAAACCTGATTAACACCCGCCCCCTCCTTTTTCCTTGTTATTTCGATAAATTTTGATGTCGTACACCGAATTTCAAAATTTAACGAACATTTTAACGGGTAAAATCAGTTAAAGATTCTCGGAAATAATTTTTAGAATCTCGGAACAACTAGAGGTTATCAAAATAAAGTTTTCATAATTTCTAAATCATTTTTGAAACGCAAATCAGACCCGCGCTTTATGATTTAACGAACAGGCGGGCTGTTAAATAAAAACCAGAAAATTGTCGAAACAGTTTTAAAATTCTCAAAATATTTAAAAGTTAATAAAATAAAATTTTCATGATTTTTAAAACATCTCGAAATTAGATATTGATTTTACAATTAAATGGAGTCTGAAAATCATTTGAAGATAATTAATAAATAAAATATTGATTTCTAAATTTTATAAACTCCTAAAAATAATAAATAAAATTATAAAACAACAAAAATAATTTTAGAAGCAATTTTAGTATTTATGAGCATAAATATACAATAAAATCATTTAAAATGAATTAAATTCATACAGCTCGATAATTAATTATAAAGTTAATCTTCGCGTCCAACAAGTCAAAAACAATTAATAATACAGCAACACATAGCCGACAGATCCATCACATATTTTATTTACTTTATAATTCCATTATTACATTACATATTGGATCCGAAAATAGGTTACTTGACCGCTAAGTAACTAAAAAGACGATACGATTTTAATATCAGAAATGGATAATTATCAAAACAAAGCTCCATATAAAATACTTTATACGAAATTAAGGTGATAATGTCTCGCCTTTTGAGAATATGGATTCTTATCGATATATAAAATGATTTGCGTATCAAAAATTTCACATCGGGACTCGTACAGGCCAAACCGTACCCCGGATCGAGAAAGTCAAAACACGAAAAGTGTTCAGAATTATCAGATTAGGTTAGGAAGGAGTTTTCGGAAGAGTTTCTGGTTATAAAAACGCAAAAACGATTGGCGTGGGATGATTTCTGATTCTAAAAAGTAATTTTACAATTACGTAAAAATAATCATTAACAATTCTATAAATTCTTATAAAATCATATAATAATCCAAAAATTACCAGAAAAATACCAAAATTATCTATGTTTAATTCTAGATAATTAAAAATTAAAATATCTTATTCGAAATTTGAAACACTTTTACTTTTCCCGAAAATCCACCAGATACCGAAAGAATTGAGTATAAGGTAACAGGATAAAAAGGATTTAAATTCAAGGATTATAAGAGAGGATCATAAACGGAATATAGTGTATTGAGAAGGTTAAGGGAACCCAAGTAATAAGATCCCGGGTATGATCCCTCAAACGATAAACGGAAACGAAAGTTAAGCGAACCGTATAACAAATCAACGGTCATTAGCCAAGTAATTAGGAGTTAATCAAAGAGGTTAGTGATGATGATGTCATCACACCAACAAGAAGAGGACAAGTGTGGAAAGATGACATAGGAGGATGACATAAGCATGACCAAAAGGGAAGGAATTGTTGGTTGATTATAAACCACACAAATTTTACCATGGTTAAAAGGTTAATTAATCAAAACAAAAACAAAACAACCAAGCAAAACAAATCACAAATCACAAAACACAAGTTAACTTCATTATTCAAGAAGAAGCTCTCGGCTTCATCTCTTTTTCAAAGAAAGAAAAACTCAAATTCAAGTTCCAAGCTTTGTTAATTAGTGAGGTAATTATCCAAGGTTCCTTGTACATAGATATAGATATCCTATGAATCTAAGCTTCAAATTCCTTCACAATCTCTTCCTATAATTCATAGAAGAATAGAGTGAATAGTGTTTTTCAAGAACTTGAAATTTTGATCTTGTGTTTTTGTTTAGATAAAGCTTTGGTAAGGATTTTCCAAGGTTGTTCAAGCTCATTAGTTACTCCTACTCACAAGGAAGGTATAATCTCTTAACCTAGCATAATTATTTAATGTTAAGAGCTTGTTATGAGTAGTATAGTTTATGAGAAGCATGGTTATTGAATATTTAGATATTGGTTGGTTTTGTAATGTTTTTGGAGTAGTAAATCTTGATTATTAGTTAATGAACTTAAGTAAGCTCTTAGTTCATGATTGAGAAGTAGTATAAATTGGAAATCTTGAGATGTTGGGGCTGTTTTAGTATTGTATGGATGGATTTTGGTTGTAGTAATGATGGTGGGTTGATTGGATTGATTTGGAGTAGTATAAAATTTGGTAATCGCGTAAACATAGCCGTCGTAATGCCCGATTTACTTTAGACTGTTTTTATTCTTAATATCAGGACCCATGAACTCACTTCTGGTTTTGATCATTTCCATGATTAGATAGTTCATGTTACGATCTTCGTTTTGATATGTGGTTCGATTGAATCCGATGTACGGTTTAGGAGAAACGACCGTTTTAAGTAACGGCGTTTCGCGACCGAACCATTACCCCTCGCCTTACTTTGAAACATTGGTTGAGACCCTTAAATGACTAATTGGATTATGAAACAATTATTTAAAGTGGGTTAGACAGTTGGTAGGGTACTCGCGAAAGAATCGCCTTAAAAGTCTTAATGGTTAATTTATTAAAAATGGTGGAGCCGAGGGTACTCGAGTGACCTAAGTGAATCGTTAAGCGCAAAAGCGAACGTTAGGGTCTAATTGGTTAAAGTATAGATTCATAAGCGACTTTGGTTTAATTCTAACTTACATGTTGTTTATAGGTTACCAGACTCGTCCCAAGCCTTTTATCACCCCCATTCGCTCAGGCAAGTTTTCTACCCGTTATACTGTTGTTGTGATATATATATGTATATGCATTATCTTGTGATAAATGCATGATGATTAATTAGCAAATCTTGCGATATATTGGAGCATGCTGATATGGTTTATATGCATGTCTGTTTCGTAATCTTGATATCTATCTATTGATTCCAATGCTTATAATTGCATGATACATATGCTAGAGATAAGTAGTAGTTGCGTATACCCTTAGTATAGGGGACCCAAAGGCGAACATTTCCTAAAACCGGGAGTCAATTTTCCCGAGTATATTATATATTATATATAGATATAGATATAGTTTTCAAAACTATTAATCGAATAAGGTTTATTCGATAACTTTATTTTTATTAATGAATATTACTTTGAATATTCATTCGAGGACTTATGACTCTGTTTATTTTATTTAATGTATATTATTTTAAATATTCATTCGAGGACTTATGACTCCGCTTATTTTATTAAATAATATTCTTTATTTAATTAAAGAATAATGTTTCGATAATCAAACTTATTTTCGATTATTCAAATAAAGATCGTACTTTCGTATAAGTATATCTTTGGTTATTTAATATTCGTTTCAAGTATGAGTTTTAAAACTTCTACCTCAATTATTTTTATAAAGATTCTTCTTTATGGGAATATTATTTAAATAATAATATTCAGATATTTTCTAATATATTGGGACTGATTTATTTTATTAAATCAGCATTACTCCAAACATTCTTAAAAATGTTTTCGAGTCTTCAAAATGATTTTTAAAAGTTAGGGCGGATCCCAAAACTCATTTTTTTTATATTTAAGATCCTCCTTTCGAAGGGGATTTAAATACTCACTCAAAACCTGAGGGATCCGGCTCTGTGGTGTATTTTATATTCACAACGAGGTTGCTATTTTGATAAATGAATTGATTACTTATCCAACGTTCGGGAAGTAAGTCCATCTAATTGAGTCGGCATAAGCGACAGGCCGGGTACGGTCTATCAAAGTGTAAGTGGCTGGGTGGCAGCCCATCAACGCGTAAGAGGCCGGGTGGCGGTCCAGCACAAGGTCCTAATGAGGCCAGGGTGATGACCGGTGGGGGATTCATCCATCTACTAGTAGAAAAGGTTACTTATTGGTATCTTTGCCTGATCAGCAAGATATCGGGTTTATGCCAAAATTCTTTTCTTTCCAAAATTCATTGGATATTGCAAACTCTGTTCATACTTTACATAACAGAGGTTTCCAGGAAATGTATAAGAGATATATAAGTGGATATATATATCGGGACTAAATAAAGTATCTCGTAATTTCATTTCATTCAATAATATTTCAAAGATTGAATCTATTCAAGTCTTAACTTGTGGTCTCATCTATGGGATGAACTTTTGAAACCTATTATACTTTGAACAGTGGTAGTTCAAGTAGTTTTCTAAAATAGTATAAGTATAGTGAAGTAATTGGTAACTTCATCTTCCTTTAAGCTTATATCCAGTAAGTAATTACCTTACACTTGATAAAGGGTTCTAGTAAGTTATCCATTTAGATACTTGCATTATTGTTTACACTATATATTATCTTGCGAGCTGTAATGCTCACTCTTGCTTCATTTCTTCATCACACAATAACAGTTAGGAAAGATGACCAGACTCAAGCAGACCCAGCGCAAGCGCGTGGGAAGCATCCCGCGTCTTTCCGTTGATGTCGTAGCTGCTATAGCTACAGAGGTAGATTTATTTGTAGATCAGGCATTCTACTTTTGGGAATCAATTATGCATAATTATAACTAGTGGCAGATAATGGCAATTAACTGTAAACTTATCAAGTAATCATTTTGGGTTGTAATAACTTTTAAATTGTGGATTCAAGGACTTGTACTTATTTCAATTTCATCTATGAGACTATAACGTGTTGTGGTGTGTGTTAGTGTGGGGTCACAGCATGAGGTTATTTATTATTAATTAAGTTAAGTGATATTGTGGAAAGAAAGACTGTGACGACCCGGATCCCCGACCCCGGATCTGGGGGTGTTACATGGCCGAAGCCCTACCCCCTCCCCTTTTTCTTCCTTCTTCATTTAAACACCTAACTTCCATTCACGTAAATTTTTCTTCCTATATCTTGATCATATGTAATCCAAAGAGTTTTGAGTGGAAAGTTTATGTTTTGATCTTGCATGTCATAGTTTTAGTTGGAACTCAAAGTACAATCTTGATTCTCATGGATTTAAGGTTGTATTATAGGGGGAACTACAAGGAATGGTGAAATGCCAAGTCAAGAGAGTGAAGCTCTTGTTTTAAATGGTCATTTCCTTTCCATTTCATTCAGCTATGACCATAAGGGAGCCGAATGAATGGTTCTTGATGGTGTTTTGTTGCCTTGTTTCATTTTTGTGTGTTTTTGTGGTAATAACATAGATTTTGTAGTATAAACATTATAAAACCCTTTGCATGCTAAGTGACCATTTATTATTAGTCTATATTAGGTTTGCATGTTGATTTTATGATAAAAATTATTGTGGAAATCATATGGTTTTGACTTGTAAAATTCGAAGGCATGCATGTATGTAAACAACTCATGATTTTCGGAAGTTTTTTATCATTTGGATTGATAATTATTAGTAGAATTTAATTTCAGTTTAGTTAAGATATTAATCTTGATTTGTGCTCCTTGATATGTGATGTTAATTCGTATATATTTATAAAGAATATATAAATTGTTGTTTTCAAAACTTGATGACTTGTAATTAGTGTAGTATGTTAACTTTTGTTTTGCTATGTTGCACCTTAGATACAGATGATCTCCATTAAGTCAATATTGAGTGTAGGAGAGTCAGTTCAGTAGATCACCTTGGTTGAGGTTTGGTTTGGATTTTTGGTTGTTGTTGGTTGGGTTTGTCAAGTAAGAATTGTGTTGAAAGGAGAGTATTAGTTTCTGCAGAAAATCAGTTTGGTACCCTAAGGTTTAAAGTGAGATTTGACCTTGTCATTGTTGTGAACTTTGAGGCCCAAGTCACCAGAAGCTTGCACTAGGAGTATAAAATAGGTTTTAGGTGTTTATTTGAGGTTTGTAAGACGTTTGGTTAGGTGCACGAGTGGAAACACCAAATCTGTCCAGCATGGGACAGTTTTGTTACAACTTAGAAATGGGAAGTTTTGACCATGTCATAGGTAGGCCCTCATTAGGCCCTGTTGGGCCTTAGTTAGAGGGAGTTCAAGAGGAGTTTTTCCAGCCATAGTTCATAGGATTTGAGTTAGAATCATGTGTCATAGGTTAGTTCAAATCAGGACCCTTTTCTGCCCAGAAAAACAAGGGAAGCGTAGACTTTAAGCATAGGTCTAGGGAGGCCCAAGCTAGGCCTTTGAGCCACATCAGGTTTGGGAGTTTTATTTTGATCAGGAGAGTCTAGTGTAAAAGTTTTGGAGGTAAACTTGAAGTGTAAGAGTGTCAAATGCACCCAAGAAACCATAGATGTCATTCTGAAATTTACCATAATGAGCACATTCACTTACCGCATAGTTTTAGAGCACTTAGGAGTTAAATTTTGGTTAACCACCATAGTTGCAAGATAGCATAAAGTCAGTAGAGTGAAAGGCCAAAGTTAGGGTCAATAGGAATTGGATGGTTTAGTAAAGGCACATCGAGTTAGGAGGCCAAAATTTGGAGATTTTGTCTAGTTTAGCAACCAAGTGACTTAAGTAAGTGGAGCGAGATCATCCAAGCCTAGTGTTGCAATATGGTGTGTGTGATATTATTTGGTACTTAAATATGGTATGTGAGCATATGTGGCTATGTGTACTATTATGATTATAAGGTGATTGTAAATTGTGTGTATATAGGCCTAAGTGCCATTATGTTTAAATTTTGGTTTACAAATAGGTTGAGTTGGTAAGAATATATTATAATGAGGTTATTATTATTTTTGTAGGATCTCGAGACGAGGGTAAACTTGCCATTAAGGTGGAGTAAAGCTTCCAGTTGCTCCTACCTGCTAGTCAAGTCCACCCTTTCTTAAGGCAAGTGATTCAACCTGCCTCTTTCGTTTACAGAGCAAGTGTGTGATAACTAGTTCATATATATGATGCGAGTATTTTAATTCACCTTGATATACATGAACCAAGTGGTTTCGAATCTATATCCGTAGTATATGAAAATGACATGAACCCTCAAGTATTTATTTCAAGTAGTTTAACTTTACTTGAAGATTGCTATGCAAGTAAATCCAAAGTCCTATCATGCTAGTATACCAAAGTAATTATGATGTTGAACCTTGTGCAAGTTATACCCAGTAACCTTGTCTTGATAACTAAAATCAGTTGTTCCTTAACGATTGTTCATAATTGTTTGATAACCCTATCCTTACCCTAAAGCATGATACTCTGTTGTACCTTGAGCTGATGCTCACTTTCTCTATATTTTAATACCTAAATCTTATCTGGAACCATTAATGATCACCTTCTTTATACTTTAATACCTATGTCTTATCTGGAGCCATTACCTTGGACCTAGTTTGACTTTGTTCCTTCATACTATCCGATAACCTTGCTAAATCTCACTGTCAAAATCCTTGTAAATGGAAACCTTGCAATTCCTCTTAATAATGTATAGTCTAGTGGATCATGGCCTTGAATATAGTGGATTTTTATTCCAGGGCTTCGGAGTTAATCTAAAACCTTGTTAAAAATGTTTACTGTTTAAGTAGTTAATTAGCAATTGGCATCGGTTTTAAAATAAAAAGGTTAAAATTTGACTTCCAGTCCCAAAGGGGGATAAATGTTTTCTTAAATAGTGGATCTGGACTGAGAAGCAAGTCCTTTTCTCTCTTAATTTGTAGGCTTAAAAGTTTCCTAAGGATCCCATTAATGTTCTAGAACCCAGCGAGGTTCGAGATTACTTCGCGGCTGATCACCGGCTGTAATCCTGGCGTCATAAAATGGTTTTTGATAAAGAAATGGTTTTGAATTATTTTGTTACAAATAAATGATGCCATCACTCAAAAGTTTATCTCTTGCTATTATTAGCTCTACCTTCACATTGTTATTCTTATATCTCGATTTATGTTTTGTATTGTATTGTATAGCACTTGTTGAGCATTTGGCTCACTACTTGCTTTCACCCTGATATTTTAGCTAACAGATATGGTTAGATTCAAGCAGACAGCTCGTAAGACTTGTGATGCCGATGCATATGTTCGAGCTCATGTAGATTAGTGATCGTTTTGTGTTAGGACTCGATATTAGAAATCAGGTTGAAATAGTTTATAGTGTTGGGCTGTTCCGAACCTAAACTGTAAGATCTTGGATTCAGTTGTATTTACTTTCTTTTGTTATCTATTGTAATAATTTGTATAATATATTGTTAAGTTGGGGCGTGACAGTAATAATTCTATATTTATCCGGGAATCAATGAGATCATAAAGGCAGGAATTGTGGAGGTCAGACAGAATAGTGGGGACATACAAATATCTCAGTTACATGCAGTAAAGTTAGAACCTCTGGACAAAATGTAAAAGTTACCGATAGCTGAATCAGAGAAGCTCAGGTAGAAGTACTTGAGGGACTGGACGTCAGGACAGTGTTTCACTTGTCAGGGAAGTTTAGTCGCATCAGATTCACAAGGAGTACATAAGATACATCCAAGGATCAAGCCTATCTATTCCGAAGCAGAGATTCATACAGATTCAGTTCAAGGGGTGATTACAAGACTGAGAATGGGACATAAACAAGATTTGATAGCTACAGTTATGACAAGACATATGTGTTAAGTAACTATCAGGGGTTTTGCTACAACTGAACAAGAAGTTTGACAAACAAGGATGAGTAGGGATTCAATTGAAGAGTTGAGATAAAGGTGGAATATTTTCTTAGGGAAGCAGCCAGTCAAAACTTATAGTGCACGAGAAAGAGTTGGGATGGATCAGATGACGAGAATCATGAATATCTTGCTTTTATAGCAATATCTGAAGATGATCTAACTCACATATCTCAGGTTTCAAATTTTTGAACCACTGCAATATTTTGCTCTCAATATTCAATGCATGATAAGATCTTAGTGTTTAAATGTTTAACACTCGCACAAGCATGATAGCATCACACATAGATAATGTTGAACTAGTTTACTAGATTATTTTCTGGTACCTAGGATTGATGTTTAACTTGTGCATGTTACTCTAGATGATCTTAAATATGTGTTTGAATATTTGTTGAACATGATTAATTGCTTTAATGAGATATATGTTTTCCAGCACTTAAGACCTTTGTTTATTCTTATCTCCTGTATCCTATTACAATGTGATTTATTCATTTGATCTGAATTGAGATGTATTAGTTTATAATTGGATTGAGATAGCTAAATTGGATTCACCAACATGATTGGACTAAATAGAATTAGTGATCTATTTGATAATTCTGTTTGTTCCATATCATGCCTGTCTTGCTTAATTCTTATGTGTAATATTTCTGAATGAATGCCATGTATTCCAACAATGCTTGCTTAATTATACTAAAACATGTTTAAGATTATAATAGGGCAAAGACTGCTAGTCCTCCTTATGTAAGGTTGGAACCATTTTTCCCCTAGCCTAGAGACAAATCTGTCAAGGGTATAATAATGGAGAAAATGATCAGTCAAAGATAAGAATTACCATGATAAGGTTGCAACTGTTGTTATATCTATTTATAATAATATCTCTAATCCAACTGGACCCAAACTGATAAGTTGGGTACCAAGAACTGTTAATCAATTTGTGAGTGCAGGACGTAACATGGTAATTGATTCATATATATTCTTGGTAATTCATACTCAAGGAATATGATCAAAGAAAGAGCCTCACAATCTAATGTGGTTGACAAAAGCTATTCCGTCAATAATCTTTTGGAGATGACAACAAAGGTTTTCATTACAGGACAAGCTATGCAGAAAATGGATGTCATCATGGACTCAACATTTGCTATCACTGATAACAACTAATTACTGGAGTCATTGATAACAGTTGAAGCAACTTCATTACTGAAGAATCAAGGCACAAATCCTCTTATCAGACGGTTCTGCATCAAAGGAAAAAATGTCAATTCAACGAAGGATTAGTGTCTCATCTGAAGCAGGATGGTTGAGAAGCTTGCTCTTTTTAGAGTAAGGAAAGGAAATGCTCGTGGCTAGACTAAAATCTCATAAAAGGTGAAGTCAATGTTTCTACTGTAAAGCTTCATCTGACAAAAGTTTAGCTATGGCATTAGAGGCTCTCACCCTTGAACATCATCTCAAGGAACTCTCTTGTGAAAAGGGGTTAGTGAGAGGACTGCCTCATCTGGAATTCAGAAGGATGAAATATGCAAGGCATGTCAGAAAGAGGAGTCAAAGAAAACATCACATCAAAGCAAAGATATACCTTAGTGATGGTGGTTGACTACTCTTATGAAACAAAGTTGTTGTTCATGCATTCTTAAGATAGGACATCACAGATGGTGATTAATAGTATCAGAAGATCAAGCTGGAAGCAACTGTAAAAGAAATGATCTTGCGATCAGATAATGGAACTGAATTCAAGAAGCAGTTCTGATTAATATCTGTAACATCAAGAACATTCTGAGACATATTCTGTACTGGGAGCTCCGTGTCATGATGGAGTGGTACAAGGGAAGAACCAGAACTTGATTAAAGCTACAGGGGCAATATCAAGCAAATTAAGACATTCTAAAATACCAAAGGGCTGGAGCAATCAAAATAGTTTGCAACAAGTAAGATCAAGCCTTGATCTGGATGTATACATGAAGACCACTAATGAGTTAATGGCCAACATAAGCAAACACTGGATAACCTGAAAGTGTTGGGAGAGAATGTTCTACAGAAGCAAACAATGAAATGTTTTCAGTTGTTTGAAGATCTCGACATTTGCAGCTAAGACTTGTTAGGATATTTCTAATGGCTATTCAGTGGAGTATACAACCTGCAGGGCATTTGTGGTTGATCAATAGAAGATGATTAAAAGTCTAAGTGCACAGTTCAACAACTCAATGCTCCAAGCTGTTAAAGGAGAAATTAATGGTATTGATGATTCATACCCCAAGCAGTGGAATGGCAGTGTATAACATAACTCATTATTTCAATGAAGCCAGTCAGCAAGGGTAAGAATTTTCATGAAATCCCAGCAACAGCTTAGGGGGAGCAATAGAAGGATCAACTAGTCAGACACAACACCACATTAAAAATCAGAGGACACTAAAGAACATATCTGCTGAGACAAAGGGTTTGATGCCAATATTATTCCCAGCGTCTAGTTCTTAAGTGATTCAGATGGTGAAGTAATGATTAGCAGGGCTACTGAGTATTTATGATTATTTCTCTAGTTTTCTATCTGAAAAAGAAACTGAGAAAATTACAGAAGCTCTGATAGATCTGGATTGATTGGGTGATTGCCAAGCAAGATGAACTCAATCAGTCAGCAAACAGATTAAAGGGAAGCTGGTATCCAAACCAAATGACAATATTATAATTGGTACAAGGATAACCAGAAGTCAAGATGGATGACAATGGCATTGTTACGAGGGACAAGGCCAAACTGGATGCTAGGTTATTATCAGGAAGCAGTGTCACGCTCCCAACTCGACAATAATATACAAATTATTACAATATTTAGCAAAAGATAGTAAACACAACCGAAACCAAGATCTTATAGTTCAGGGTTTGGAACAGCCCAACACTATTAACTATTACAATCTGGTTTTTAATATGGAGTCCTCACACAAACTATTTCTTATTCTACCTGAGCTCGAACATACGCATCGGCATCACAAGTCTTACGTGTTGTCTGCTTGAATCTAACCATTGCTGTTAGCTGTAATATCAGGGTGAAAACAAGTAGTGAGCCAAATGCTCAACAAGTGCTATACAATAAAACAAGATAAAAGAATAATAATGGAAAAATAGAGCTAATAATTACAAGAGATAGACTGTTGGGTGACAACATTATTTGTTTGTATAAAACATTTCCAAAATCACTTCCTAATCAAAAACCATTTTATGACGCTACGGATTACAGCCGGTGATCAGCCACGAAGTAATCCCGAACCTCGCTGGGTTCTAAAACATTAATGGGATCCCTAGGAATCTTTTAAGCCTATAATTTAAGTGCAGAAAGGACTTGCATCTCAGTCCAGATCCACTATTTAAAGAAAACATTTATCCCCCTTTGGGACTGAAAATCCAAATTTTTGATCATTTCAAAAACGGATGCCGATTGACAATTAATTTCGTAAACAGTAAATATCTTTATCAAGGGTTATAAATCCACTATGTAACACTGGGAATGTATCCACTAGGGCCATGATCCACTAGACTTTACTCTATCAGGGTAATTGAAAGGATTCTGTTTACATGGACTTTGACAAGGAGATTTAGTAAGGCTATCGGATAATATGAAATAGTAATGCCAGACTACACTTAAAGAATTGGTTTCAAATAAGGTATAGGTATTAAAATATCAAGAAGATAAGCATCACTGGTTCCAGGTATGATATAGGTATTTAATACAAAGAAAGTGATCATCAGCTCAAGGTATAACAGGGTAGGGTAAGGATAGGGTTATCAAACAATCATTAACAAATCTTTAAGGAATGACTGGATTTTAGGCATCAAGATGAGGTTACTGATTATAACTCACACGTGGTTCGACATCACAATTACTTTGGTATACTAGGATAATCTGACTTTTTGATCTACTTGCATAACAATCTTCAAATAAGGTAAAATTACTTGCAATAGACACTTGAGGGCTCATGGTATAATACGAAGATAGATTTGAAAACCACTTGGTTCATGTATATCAAGGTAAATCAGAATACTCGCATCATATATAGGAACTAATTATCACACACTTGGTTCATGTATATACTGGTAAATCAGAATACTCGCATCATATTTAGGAACTAGTTATCACATGCTTGTAGTGTAAACGAGAAGAAAAGCAGGATGAATCACTTGCCTTGAAAAAGGCTGGACTGGACTGGCAGGTAGGAGCAACTGGAAGCTTTACTCGACCTTTATGGTAAGTTTACCCTCTTCTTGAGATCCTACATAAATAATAATAATCTCATTATAATTTATTCTCACCAACTCAACCTATTTGCGAACCTAAATTAAACACAATGGCACTTAGGCCTATATACACAGAATTTATAATCACCTTATAACATAATAGTACACATAGCCACATATGCTCACATACCATATTTAAATACCAAATAATATCACACACGCCATTTTGCAACACTAGACTTGGATGATCTCGCTCCACATACATAAGTCACTTGGTCGCAAAACTAGACAAAATCTCCAAATTTTGGCTTCCTACTCGAAGTGCCTTTACTAAACCATCGAATTCCTATTGACCCTCACTTGGGCCTTTCACTCTACTGACTTTATGCTATCTTTCTAAGGTTTCTTGGGTGCGTTTGGCACTCTTACACTTCAAATTTTCCTTCAAAACTTCTACACTAGACTCTTCTGATCATAAGTCAACTCCCAAACTTGATGTGGCTCAAGGGCCTAGCTTGGGCCTCCCTAGGCCTAAGCTTAAAGTCCAAGACTCCCCTGTTTTTATGGGAAGAAAAAGGTCCTGATTTGAACTAACTTATGACACATGGTTCTAACTTAAATCCTATGAACTATGGCTGTAAAAACTTCTCTGACACTCCCTCATATAAGAACCAATAGGGCCTAATGAGGGCCTACCTATGACATGATCAAAAGTTCCCATTTCTAAGTTGCAACAAAACTGTTCCATGCTAGACAGATTTGGTGTTTCCACTCGTGCACCTAACCAAACGTCTTACAAACCTCCAACAAACACCTAAAACCTATTGTATACTCCTAGTGCTAACTTCTGGTGGCTTGGGCCTCAAAGTGCACAACAATGACAAGGGCAAATCTCACTCTAAACCTCGGGGTACCAAACTGATTTTCTGCAGAAACTAATACTCTCTTTTCACCAAGGTTCTTACTTAACAAACCCAACCAACAACAACCAAAAACCCAAACCAAACCTTAACTAAGCTGTTCTACTGAACTAACTCCCTTACACTCAAAATAAGCTTGGTGGAGATCATCTTTACCTAAGTTGCAACATAGCAAAATAAAAGTTAACACATTACATAAATTATAAGTCATCAAATTTTTATAAATGACAAGTTATATATTCTTTATAAATATATATGAATTAACATCACATATCAAGGAGCACAAATCAAGATTAGTATCTTAACCCTACTGAAATTAAGGCTTACTAACAAAATCAATCCAAATGATCAAAAACTTTCGAAATACATGAGTGGTTTACATGCATGCATGCCTTCGAATATTCAAACCAAAACAATATGGTTTCCAAAATAAATTTTACCATGAAATCAACATGCAAGCCTAGCATAAGCTATAACTAAATGATCACTTAGCATGCAAAGGGTTTTATCAAGATTGTACTTTGAGTTCCAACTAAAACTTTGACATGCAAACTTAAAACTTAAACTTTTCACTCAAAACTCTTTGGATTATATATGATCAATATATAGGAAGTAACATTTACTTGATCGCTTGAATGAAAAATGAAAGAAAAGAGGGGGGCTGGGGCTCGGCCAATAGAGCTGAGAGGGAGGAGGGCCGAGAGGGGAGGGAGGAGAAAGGAGGGGGGTGTGGAATGGTGGAGTGAAAGTGGAGTGATCATCATATTTGTTTGGTTTTTATGCTTTTGATTTGACCACAAGTGAGTGGATTTAAGAAATGACAAGAGTAACCTTCTAGCTAAAGTTAGGTAGATTTGCATGCAAGGACAAAGTGGTAATTTGGCTAGTAAAATGAAAGTGAGTGGGGTTGGAAATGCCTTCCTTGCCCCTTAGTTGAATGGAAGAGTATTTCATGCAAGGGTAACCATGTAATTTGATAATTACTAAGCAACTAATTTTCAAAGATTTATTTTTATAAAATAAAATAAAAGTTCAAAAATTATAAAATTTATACCATAAATTAGCTTGGATTTTTAGAAATTTTATGAGATCACTTTTGAAATTTGTGAATGAAATAATTTTAAAATATAATTTTCCCATGGTAAAGAATATTTATTATAAATAAAAAATAAGGGCAATTAATAAAACTCTTGATTTGAAAATTTTATATTCTACATAAAGCAATTTATAATGCAGAAATTTCCATTCACACAAACGTACAATCATTAAGTATATTTATAATTGGCTCTAATATTATACAAAGTTCACAAATAATATTACACAAAATACTAGTCATAATATCCTCTCCCCCTTAAAGGATTCTGTCCCTAGAATCTAAGAGAACAGATGAGGATACCGGGAACACATATCAGACTCTAACTCCCAGGTTGATTCTTCGACCTTGGGGTTCCTCCAAAGTACTTTTACTAACTTTACCGACTTATTTCTAAGACTCTTTACTTACCAGTCGAGTAATTTGACAGGTTGCTAAACAAATGACAGGTCTTCCTGAATTTCTATAGGTTCATATTCTATCACATGGTTGGCATCAGGATTGTACTTCTTAAGCAATGACACATGGAACACATTATGCACATGTTGATACTGAGGTGGTAAGGCTAACTCATAAGCCACCTTTCCCACGACTCAAAATTTCAAAAGGACCTATATATCTAGGTGCTAACTTCCCCTTTTTACCAAATCTATACAACCCTTTTCTTAGCGATACTTTCAGCAAAACGCCTTCGCCTACTTGGAATCTAACATCCTTACGCGCTGGATCCGCATACTTTCTCTGTCTATCTTGAGCAGCAAGCAACCTTTTCTGAACTAATTTGACTGTCTCATGCAACTGTTGTACCAATTCTGGGCCTAAAATCTTTCCTTCTCCCACTTCATCCCAACTTGTCGGTGATATACATTTCCGTCCGTACAAAGTTTCGTATGGTGGCATGCCAATACTGGAGTGATAGCTGTTGTTATAGGAGAATTCTACTAATGGCAAGTGGTCATCCCAACTTCCTACAAAATCGATTGCACAACTGCGCAACATATCTTCGATTGTTTGAATTGACCTTTCGCTCTGACCATCAGTCTGTGGATGATACGCCATACTCATGTTCAACTTTGTGCCAAGACTCTCTTGAAATTGCTTCCAGAATCTCGAGTTAAATCAAGGATCTCTGTCTGAAACTATCGATACGGGCACGCCGTGTCTTAGTACGATTTCATGTACATACGGATGAACCAATCTGTCCAACGACGACTTCTCATTAATTGGAAGAAAATGCGCCGACTTTGTAAGGCGATCAACTATAACCCATATAGCGTCATGTCCGGATTTCATTCGGGGTAGTCCCACTATAAAGTCCATAACAATGTTTTCCCATTTCCATTCTGGAATCTTTAGGGGCTTAATTAATCCGCTTGGTCTTTGATGTTTTTCCTTTACTTTCTGACATGTATAACACTTTGCAACCCATTCTGCCACCTCTCGTTTCATATTTGGCCACCAAAAGTTCTGTTTCAAGTCTCGATACATCTTGGTGCTTCCCGGATGGATTGAAAATCTTGAATTGTGGGCTTCTTGCAAAATCTCAGTCTTCAATTCAGGTACATGAGGAATCCAAATTCTTGAGGAGAACCTTAGTATTCTTTGCTCATCCCTTTGAGTACCAATCTCTTCTCCAGTTAGCTGATTTTTCTCTTGCTTCATTACTTCTTCCTGACAATTCTTTATATTTTCCAATAATGTTGGCTGAAAAGTCATTGTACGACAAACCTCTTCAACTATCCCACAATCACAAAGTTCCACTCCAAATCTCTTAATCTCTTCTGACAATTCTTTTGGTATTGCTATCATATTCAATCTTTCCTTTCTACTCAAAGCATCGCTACGACGTTTGCCTTTCCCGGATGATAATTTATCGAGCAATTATAGTCATTAATCAATTCCAACCATCTCCTTCGCCTCATATTGAGCTCCTTCTGAGTGAAAATATACTTTAAACTCTTGTGATCCGTGTAGATCTCACACTTTTCTCCGTAGAGGTAATGTCTCCAAATTTTAAGTGCGTATACTATGGCTGCTAATTCCAAGTCATGTGTAGGGTATTTTAATTCATGCGGTTTTAACTGTCTTGACGCATACGCGATCACCTTATTGTGTTGCATTAGCACACAACCCAATCCTTTATGTGAAGCATCACTGAAAATCACAAAGTTTCCTTGATCGTCTGGTAGTACTAACACTGGAGCTGTAACCAATCTCCGTTTCAACTCTTGAAAGTTATCCTCATATTCTGCACTCCATTCGAACTTATGATTCTTCCTAGTCAACTTAGTCAATGGCGTGGCGATTTTCAAAAAATCCTTGACGAATCTTCTATAATATCCTGCCAATCCTAGAAAACTTCGCACTTCCGTCGGTGTCTTTGGCCTCTCCCAACTTATAATAGCCTCAATCTTGGCCGGATCTACTTTAACTCCTTCATCTCCAATAACATGTCCCAAAAATTGAACCTCCTTTAACCAAAACTCACACTTAGAAAACTTGGCATATAACTTCTCTTGTCGGAGTATCTCCAATGCCATCCATAGATGCTGCGTATGATCTTCTTCCGATTTTGAATAAATAAGGATATCATCAATGAACACTACTACGAACTTGTCCAAATACTTTTTAAATACCCGGTTCATCAAATCCATAAATGCCGCCAGGGCGTTAGTTAAACCAAAAGGCATTACCAAAAATTCATAATGTCTGTATCTTATCTTGAAAGCTATCTTTGGGATGTCTTCTTCTTTGATCTTTAATTGATGGTATCCTGATCTTAAGTCAATCTTTGAAAAGCACTTTGCTCCTTTCAACTGATCAAATAGGTCATCTATCCTTGGTAGCGGGTAACGGTTCTTAATCGTCACCTTATTCAACTCACGATAATCTATACATAACCGCATACTTCCATCTTTCTTCTTTACAAACAGAACAGGTGCTCCCCATGGCGATCCGTATCACTCCTTTGTTCAATAATTCTTGTAGCTGGCTCGCCAACTCTTTCATTTCTGCTGGTGCCATCCTATATGGGGCCTTCGAAACTAGTTCCGTGCCCGGAGCAAGGTTGATCTCGAACTCGATTTGTCGTTCTGGCGGTAAGCCTGGTAGTTCATCTGGAAATACATCTGGGAATTCATTGACCACGGGGATATCTTCTATGCTGAGGTTGTCCCTTTCTGAATCCACTACATAAGCTAGGAACGACTCACAACCTTTCCTAAGCAACTTCTTAGCCTGGACGATTATAAGAAATAGTTGCTCTTGCCTCTGTCCCTTAAATACTACTTTCTCTCCACTCTCCGTCTTTAAATACACCTTCTTGGACTTACAATTAATCTGAGCGTTATTCTTCCCTAACCAATCCATGCCTAAAATTATATCGAACTCTCCCAACTTGAAGAGTATCAAGTTGGCTGAAAATTTATACCCCGAAATATCAATCTCATACTTTGGGCAAAGTTGACTCACAGAAGTCTTCTCTTGATTCGCAATTACCACATTTACTACCTCGTTCATAACCATTTTATCACATTGAAGTTTATCAACAAAAGTTTCTGATAAGAAAGATTTCATCGCTCCAGAATCAATCAATACTTTAGCCTCGACATTATTTAGTAAAAGTGTACCTGCTACCACCTCAGAATTCTGAACAGCGTCCTTCATTTTTAAATCGAATGTCCTTGCTGTTGCTTGCGAAGTTGTTGTATGTGGTGAAGGTAAGGCCAATACCTCAGCGGGCATGCTTGCACTAGTACTTTCCATGTTCATCAGAGCTTTGACTGGTCCGGTTGACTTGCACTCCCTAGCTATGTGTCCAGTCTCTCCACACTTGTAGCATGTAACTCCCGGCTTCGGCATCTTACACTCGTTCACCAAATGTCCCTTCTGGTTGCATCTATAGCATGTCATGCTCAACTTATTGCACACTCTGGGGTGCCTTCTTCTACAATGCTTGCATTCTGGCCTCTGAAATCTGTTTTCTCCAACTTGTCCTAGGCCTGTTTTCTCCAACTTGTCCTTGGCTTGCCTAGTTGTTCCCCTTTAATTCTTGTCTTTTGCTTAAATTTCCTTTTCTCTGAAAATTTCTGCCCTTGTGGAATCTAATCCTTTTTACATTCCTGTCTTGTGCGTTTCTGGCTTCAGACTTTTCTCCATAGAATGGAACCTTCCTCTTCTTGTTATCCCTTTCCTTCCTTGACTGCATCCCATTACTCTCAATCAGAGCAGCTTTCTGCACTACGCCTGAATAAGTATCAAGTTCAAACATAGCCACTCTATCTCTGATCCAAGACTCTAATCCTTGTTGGAATCTCTTTGCTTTTTCCTCCTCACTGCCGGTATACTTTGTCACAAACCTTGACAGCTCTGTGAACTTCTTCTCATACTCCCATACACACATACTCCCTTGCTTTAATTCAAGAAATTTAAGCTCCATCTGATTCTGCATGTACTTAGGGTAATACTTTTCCAGAAATAACTTCTTAAATCTTTCCCAAGAAACTTGCTGATTTGCTTCCATAGCTTTCACTGAATCCCACCAATAGATGAATTCGCCCTTCAGGAAGTAAGTAGCATATGGTGTCTTCTGATCGTCCCCTAACTGTACCAATTCAAAAGCCCTTTCCATTTTCTTAATCCATGTGTTAGCTATTACTGGATCAGTGATATCATGAAATACAGGTGGATTCACATTCTGAAAAGCTTTGAAAGTAACAACTTGTCGAGGTGGTACAGGTGGATCAGGTGGTTGATGTGGTTCACGGTTATCTTGGTTTTCAAATTGTTGTTGAAGAGTTAGTTGTTGTTGAGCTATAGCATTTGTTTGCTGTTGTAAGGTTTTCAGTAATCGAAGAATATTAGGATCTGTGGTAGAGGTGGTTGTTGGGTTCTTCCTTTTGGGTGACATGATCCTGAAACAAAAGTTATGTCAAAACATGTATGATCAATGAGATAATTCGAGGGTGTCACATGGCATTCTTGTTCACATATGAGGTCAAATTTCAATTTAAACGAATAGGGTGATGCATATAAAGGCGTAAAATAACAGTTGGAAGCAAACAGAATGATAGTGCATAATAATTGAAATTTAAAGGTAAAGATACATTAAGATTAGAATAAAGTCTGATTCTAGGAATAACATGCTTATTTAAAGGAAACAACAGGGAATTTTACAAAGTCCGATAATACAACAACATGAAAGGTACGTAATGGAAAGAACTAAGGCTCCACTCCATCATAACGGGGTTTGGTAGTTTTCTCCTCTCGAAGCGTCTTCACAATACTCTGGAACTCGTCCACCACCATCTGGATGATATACTGGACGGTATGGTCTCGGTGTGATGGCATCTCCTCAAGCTTAGTGTTGACGTACTGAACCAAAGTCTCAAGTCTCACAGTCATCTGCTCCTTAGGCTTTCCTTCATAGTTTCGGCTGTCCGGATACACGTTTTTCAATCGGTCCAACAGTCGGTCGTACTTGCCCTGAAGCATGTCGAACTCGCGCCTCAACTCAGCGTACACAGAGAAAGCAATAGTGTCATCCGACCCAGAGGATGACGAGGAGCGTGCCCTTTGCTGACAAACCATACATAGATATATAAGAGGAGTATTAATGATAGATTTGCTTAATCTACTCTCTCGCATAATATCCTATAACTTATACATATATCCTATAACCTATTTGGGATGTCCAGGGACTCTAAACCGTAGCTCTGATACCAAAACCTGTCACACACCCAACTCGACAATAATATACAAATTATTACAATATTTAGCAAAAGATAGTAAACACAACCGAAACCAAGATCTTACAGTTTAGGGTTTGGAACAGCCCAACACTATTAACTATTAAAATCTGGTTTTTAATATCGAGTCCTCACACAAACTATTTTTTATTCTACCTGAGCTCGAACATACGCATCGACATCACAAGTCTTACGTGATGTCTGCTTGAATCTAACCATAGCTGCTAGCTGTAATATCAGGGTGAAAACAAGTAGTTAGCCAAATGCTCAACAAGTGTTATACAATAAAACAAGATAAAAGAATAACAATGGAAAGATAGAGCTAATAATTACAAGAGATAGACTGTTGGGTGATGGCATCATTTGTTTGTATTTAAACATTTCCAAAATCATTTCTTAATCAAAAACCATTTTATGACGCTACAGATTACAGCCGGTGATCAGCCGCGAAGTAATCTCGAACCTCGCTGGGTTCTAAAACATTAATGGGATCCCTAGGCAACTTCTAAGCCTACAATTTAAGTGCGGAAAGGACTTGAATCTCAGTCCAGATTCACAATTTAAAGAAAACATTTGTCCCCCTTTGGGACTAAAAATCCAAATTTTTGATCATTTCAAAAACGGATGCCGATTGATAATTAATTTCTTAAACAGTAAATATCTTTATCAAGGGTTATAAATCCACTATAAAACACTGGGAATATATCCACTAGGGCCATGATCCACTAGACTTTACTCTATCATGGTAATTGAAAGGTTTATGTTTACAAGGACTTTGACAATGAGATATAATATGAAAGAGTAATGCCAGACTAGGCTTAAAGCAATGGTTTCAAATAAGGTATCGATATTAAAATATCAAGAAGATAAGCATCACTAGTTCCAGGTATTATATAGGTATTAAATACAAAGAAAGTGATCATCAGCTCAAGGTATAACAGGGTATCATGCTTAGGGTAAGGATAGGGTTATCAAACAATCATTAACAAATCTCTAAGGAATGACTGGCTTTTAGGCTTCAAGCCGTGGTTACTAATTATAACTCACACGTGGTTTGACATCACAATTACTTTGGTATACTAGCATAATATGACTTTTTGATCTACTTGCATAACAATCTTCAAAATAAGGTAAAATTACTTGCAATAGACACATGAGGGCACATGGTATAATACGAAGATAGATTTGAAAACCACTTGGTTCATGTATATACCGGTAAATCAGAATACTCGCATCATATATAGGAACTAGTTATCACACACTTGCAGTGTAAACAAGAAGAAAAGCAGGTTGAATCACTTGCCTTGAAAAAGGCTGGACTACACTGGCAGGTAGGAGCAACTGGAAGCTTTACTCGACCTTTATGGCAAGTTTATCCTCATCTTGAGATCCTACACAAATAATAATAACCTCATTATAATTTATTCTCACCAACTCAACCTATTTGCAAACCGAAATTAAACAAAATGGCACTTAGGCCTATATGCACGCAATTTATAATCACCTTATAACATAATAGTACACATAGCCACATATGCTCACATGCCATATTTAAATACCAAATAATGTCACACACGCCATTTTGCAACACTAGGCTTGGATGATCTCGCTCCACATACATAAGTCACTTGGTCGCTAAACTAGACAAAATCTCTAAATTTTGGCTTCCTACTCGAAGTGCCTTTACTAAAAATCCGATTCCTATTGACCCTCACTTGGGCCTTTCACTCTACTGAATTTATTCTATCTTGCAACTATGGTGGTCAACCTAGGCCTCACTCATAGGTGCTCTAAAACTATGTGGTAAGTGAAGGTGCTTATTATGGTAAATTTCAGAATGATGTCTAAGGTTTCTTGGGTGCATTTGGCACTCTTACACTTCAAATTTTCCTTCAAAACTTATACACTAGACTCTTCTGATCATAAGACAACTCCCAAACTTGATGTGGCTCAAGGGCCTAGCTTGGGACTCCCTAGGCCTAAGCTTAAAGTCCAAGACTCCCCTGTTTTTCTGGGCAGAAAAGGGTCCTGATTTGAACTAACTTATGACACATGGTTCTAACTTAAATCCTATAAACTATGGCTGGAAAAACTTCTCTGACACTCCCTATAACTAAGGCCCAACAGTGCCTAATGAGGGCCTACCTATGACATTGTCAAAACTTCCCATTTCTAAGTTGCAACAAAACTGTCCCCTGCTGGACAGATTTTGTAATAACCCCAAATTTTGGAATTTTGAAACCCTTATGAATAGTGTTTTGCTAATTATGCTGAATAAGAAAACTTTTCATGCCACACTATGTAGGGGTTCTTTTATTGATCTTCTGGGATATTATTAGTACTCTATGTGGTATATAAGTGTATGTAAAGATCGTCATAATCCAAATCCGAACACTTTGATTTTTCCCAGAAATCTACCAGATATAGAAAGAATTGAGTATAAGGTATCAGAATAAAAATGATTTAAATTCAAGGATTATAAGAGAGGATCATAAAAGTAATATAATGTATTTAGAAAGGTTAAGGAAACCTAAGTAATAAGATCCCGAGTATGATCCCTCAAACGATAAACGAAAACGAAAGTTAAGCGAACTGTATAACAGATCAGCGGTCATTAGGCAAGTAATTAGAAGCTAATCAAAGAGGTTAGTGGGGATGATGTCATCAAACCAATAAGAAGAGGACAAAGGTGGGAGGGTGACATCAAATGCTGACATAAGCATGACCAAGCAAAGTGTGTTGTTGGTTGAATTAGAACCACACAAAAGTTACCATGGTAAAAGGTAATAAAACAAAACAAAACAAATCCAAAACAACAAACCAAGCCAAAACATTTTATTTTCACCAAAAACAAAAAGTTATCTCACCATTCTTCATCAAAGCTCTCGGCTTTTTCTTCTTTTCCAAAGAAAGAAAAATCAAAAACCTAGTTCCAAGCTTTGTTAAATTGCAAGGTAATTATCTAAGACTCCTTATGCATAGTTATGGATATCCTATAAGTTTGAGCTCCTAATTCATTCACAATCTCTTCCTAAAAATCATGGAAGAAGATGGTGAATAGTGTTTCTCAAGAACTAATTTTTTTGTTCTTGAAGTTTTGTTTAGATTAAGCTTGGATAAGGACTTTAAGGGTGATTCCAAGCTATTCCCTTGATTCTCCACTCTCCAAGGAAGGTATAACCCCTCCAAACCCTAACTTTATTTGAGTAATTAGGTTTAGTTTTGTTGATATAATTCGTGAGAGGCTTGCTAGTTGTAAATGTAGAGATTAGTTGATTTTGTGAAGTTTTTGGAGTGGTAGTTCTTGGATTGTTGATTAATGAACTTAAGTGTAGTTTAAATTCAAGTTTAAGAATAGTATAAATTGATAATTTGGAGTTTTTGGGGCTGTTATGGTGAGTTATGGATGGAATTTTGATTGGGTTGTGATTGTGGATTGATTGTGGGTTGATTTGGAGTGGTTTAAATTTGGGTAATCGCGTAAATATAGCCGTCGTAATGTCCGATTTACTTTAGGCTGTTTTTGTTCTTAAGATTATGACCCGTGAACTCACTGCTAGGTTTTGACCATTGCCATGATTAGATAGTTCATGTTACGAGCTTCGTTTTGATATGTAGTTCGTTTGATTCCGATATACGGTTTAGGAGAAATGGCCAAATTAAGTAACGGCATTTCGCGAACGAACCATTACCCCTCTCCTTACTTTGAAACATAGGTTAAACACCTTAAAGGACTAATTGGAGTATGAAACATTTATTTAAAGTGTATTATGCAGTTGGTAAGGCACTCGCGAAAGAATTGCCTTAAAACCCTTAATGGTTAATTTATTAAAAATGGTGGAGCCGAGGGTACTCGATCGACTTAAGTGAATCGTTAAGCGCAAAAGCGAACGTTAGGGTCTAATTGGTTAAAGTATAGATTAATAAGCGACTTTGGTTTAATTCCAACTTATATGTTGTTTATAGGTTACCAGACTCGTCCCAAGCCATTTGTAACCCCCAGTCGCTCAGGCAAGTTTTCTATCCGTTATACTGTTGTTGTGATGTATACATTTGTACATGCATTATCATGTGATAGATGCATAATGGTTATTTAGCAATTTTTTTGCGATATATTGTAGCATGTGATATGGTATATATGCATGCCTGTTTCGTATTCTTGATACATATATCTGTTGATTCAGTTGATAATACCTATGCTAGAGATAAGCGGTAATTGGCATATACCCTTAGTATAGGGGACCCAAAGGTGAACTTTTTCAAAAACCGGGAGTCGAGGCTCCCGAGTATAATATATATATATATATTTATATATATATGAATAGTTTTCAAAACTATGAATCGAATAAGGTTTATTCGGTAACTTTATTTTATTATTGAATATTATTTTGAATATTCATTCGAGGGCTTATGACCCCGTTTAATTATTATTGAATATTATTTTGAATATTTATTCGAGGGCTTATGACTCCGTTTATTTTATTAATGAATATTATTTTGAATATTCATTCGAGGACTTATGACTCCGATTATTTACTAAATAATATTCTTTATTTTATTAAAGAATAATGTGTCGATAATCAAACTTACTTTTGATTACTCAAATAAAGATATTACTTTCGTATAAGTATATCTTTGGTTATTTAATATTCATTTCAAGTATAAGTTTTACAACTTCTACTTCAATTATTTTTATATAGATTATTCTTTATGGGAATATTATTTAAATAATAATATTAAGATATTTTCTAATATATCGGGACTGATTTATTTTACTAAATCAACATCACTTCAAACATTCCAAGAAATGTTTTGCTAGTCTTCAAAATGATTTTTAAAGTTAGAGCGGATCCCAAAACTCATTTTATATTTAAGATCTTCCTTTCAAAGGGGATTTAAATACTCGCTCAAAACCTGAGGGATCCGGCTCTCTGGTGTGTTTTATATTCGCAACAAGGTTGCTATTTTGATAAAAGAGTTTGATTACTTACCCAATACTCGGGACGTAAAATTCTTGGAATAACTTAATCCATTAACAGGCATCGCCTGGGAAATATCAGTGAGTTCTCTTTTCCAACTAGATACGACTTCTTGGTGGAGCCGTATCAACAAGTTTCTACTTGGGGAAAGTGGGGACGAGCTTTACGTTTTAGAGTCATGGATTTCATCTGAACTAGGAATGGCGTAAGTGGTCGAGTGGCACCGGCCCAGCCTTATTATATTGGCCCAAAGGGCCTGGAAGTTCCGCAAGACGGTACATTCCTTAGGAGTCCAGTGTTCGGTTGACAAGTAAATCCGACAGGTTCTCCTCTACATGTTGAAAAATGGTGGGGTTGTACTACTACCACTGATCATCGTAAGTGGTCTTCCTAGCGCGGCAAAGTCCCGTAATGAGTTCATCATCCAATTGGATATTTCTGTAACACTACCCAGAGCACTTCGATAGAAAGGCTACGGTTGGGCGATTCTTGAGTGTTGGCAGGGTCGAGTTTTCAAAATGATGTTTGGGTCAAATGAAGTATCTCGTAACTTCATTTTATTTTGATGATATTTTAAATATTGATTCTATGCAAGTTTTGTCTTGTAGCTTAATCTATGGGATGAACTATTTATACATTGAATGGTGGTAGTTCAAGTAGTATTCGGAAAAGATATAAGTATATTGGAGTATCTTGTAACTTCATCTTTTAAACTTATATCTAGTTAATCATTGTCTTATGAATGACACAGGTTTCAGGAAAACGTTGAGACAAGGTCAGATATATTAGATCACCTTGCAACGATATTTTTATATAGTTATAAACTGGAACTCTGTGTATATTATACATGTCAAAGGATTTCAAAGATTGTGAAAAGTATATATGTATATATATACTGAATATTTTGCGACTTGGTCGTGTTAAGATATCAGTTTGGTTCATTTCTTCTTGACCAAGACTTTCATGAGTACTATGAGAATGCTCATATATTGTTAATCATTATACATATTATTTTGGTGGGCTTGTTGCTCACCCTTGCTTTCTTCTTTCATCACACAACAACAGATAGAAAAGATGAACAGGACTAAGCTCCCGATTTGCAAGCGGTTAGGAAACGTTCCGCAGTTTCCTGTAGGCGTTGATGCCGTTATAGCCGAGGTAGGATCTACCAATAGGCTAGGATTTCAACTTCTGATGTACCAGATTTATGTATATTTATGAATTGTAATAATGGAAAAGAAATGTAAATTTATTCAGAAACCCTTTTGAGGTGTAATGGCTTATAATTGTGGAATAAAATGACTTGTGTTATTTTTGGTATTCATCTCTAGGACTATAACTTGTGGTGTGTGTGTATATTGTGGGGTCATAGTACGTAGTAGTTCGTTGTTTATTAAGATTAAGTGTTATTAAGGGAAATAGAACTCGTGACAACCCGGATCCCCGACCCCAGATTTGGGGGTGTTACAGAAATGGTATCAGAGCTAAGCGTTATAAACCTCAGAGATGATGTGATGTTAAGATAATAAGTTCACTCAGATAATAAGAACTCTTTCGAAGTTCGTAGTCGGGCTACCTAACGTAGTACTGACAGTTAAAACCCTTACGGGAACCCTTATAAATATTATGATAGTAACATAGTTCGTTCTCGTATAGGGCAGCGGGGCACCGAACCCTGAGGTTCAGGAACATCAGCATGAAGATGTTTTATTACATGTTGGAGATCAAATTGTGAATCCGATAGAGTACCCTAACGAGGGACCGGATGAGATTCATATTGAGAATGTTACGGTTGAGGATGTTATCCCAGAAGGGATTGTTGCTGAGGAGGATCTCGTGGAGGATCCTGGCGAGAATGAAGAGAGGACCGCTGAGGAATTGATGACCGTAGTCAGGGCGACTACCAGAGCAAGAATGGCCGCGAGGGTGGCACTAGAGGATGAAGAGTTACCAAGGACATAAAGGTTAATGAGGGCAGGAGGAGTGGGGCCTTCCACGACACCAATTACACCAGTATCAGACCCTCTTCCAGAGGTTCCTGAAGACATCAATGAGGCTTCACCAATTCCTGTTCCCTCGCCTGTACAGAGCCCAACACCTACTGAGGAAATGCCACATTTATCTCCTGCACCATTGTCACCTGATACTGTGCTTGGTTATCCATTTGGATCCTCTGGGCCTGCACCACCTGCACCCCATGGACTGCTAGATGCTACCACTCAGGCTTCTCTTATCGCCAATTATTATATGGCTTTGGGTGGCCTCTCTGAGGCCCGTAATGTTAGGAGTGATCTGTTGGATCGACTTACTGCACCGAGGATTGAGGGTGGGGTACTTCCGGCAGGATTAGCTTATAGCATGAAAAGGATTGAGGCTACCACCCGTGTTACAGCTAGAGGCCATCTTGAGGGTCAGATTGATCCATCTCTACTTGCAACTATCCTAAACCTCATCACTGCTTTAATGGAGCAGGTTAGGGATGTCGTGCGTGCCCGCATTTCTTGATCCATAATAGTGTGCAGAGTCTGAGCAATCTGACAAGAATTTCATGTAGCACCGCTTTTGGAGGATTAGCCTAAGCTATGAATGATTATTTTTTAATGACTAGATGATTATATGTGGTAGTACTTTTGGGATAGAAGCGATCAGGCCAAATGATGTAATTCTCTTTCATGTGTTCAGTTGTTGTACCTCGAACAAATGGTTATGTATATATTTGTTCCTTTCAATTCAGATCCGTTTGTTTGTGATAAGTTCATATTGTTAGTTGCACTATCAACACTTAATAGTGTCATGAAGTTTATAGAACTTGAGAATTCATAATTTGCAATCATGCAAGGACTGTACGAGGGAAAGGTTTAAGCAAAGTAAGTAAGACAAATATCCAGAGATTCTCAATTTTTTTTTCTTTCTAAGCATTATGCCCCATGAGGAATAAGATTAGGGGCAAACCTTGAATGTGATAATCAGGGAGGTCGTAATTAAGATAAGGAACCCAGAATATAATGAAGTGGAAAATGAGGATTTTAAATTAAAAGATGACCCCAATTATGGGGAATAGGAAGAAATATTTAGACTGAGAAAACAGAAGTCGAGCAAGATAGGAAGAACCGGGATGGTACTCCTATTGGGCAATCCATGGACCTGCCTAAAACAAAACTTATACTTTTACCCCTAACCACCACCTTGAGGAACAATGTGGTGTGAAATTCTTTCAGGACCTTTAAGTCGCTAAGCTCTCAGAGTTCCAAGGAACAAGCTGACCCAGTCGAGGCAAGAGCCTGGCTAAAGGAAATATAGGAATCATTTGAGATTCTAAATGATTGACGAATCACAAAAGACTGTTTTTGTCACTTACCCTCCTAAGAGAGAGGCCACCCGCTGGTGAAAGGTCAAGAAAGGCACGGAGCCAGAGGTTATGATAAACTGATTAAAGTTCAGTCAATTGTTTTCGGGAAAGTCATTCCCAAGGATAAAGAGATAGTGTAAAAGCTTTGGAGCTAAAACAAAAGCGGACGAATATGATGAATTATGAATCTAAGATTGTAAAAGTTGTCAAGATTCCTTCTGAGGACACGAATCCAGAATGACGGGATGTTTGAAATCAATGCTTATGTTGTGGTGGTTCATGAAATAATGATAAGAGAAAGGAAAATAAAAAGGAATTGAAGTGGAAAGGAATATAAAGGCAATAGAGTTTGGGGAATGATAAGGGAGTTGGGTATGAGGAAACCCTAAAGACTCGTAGCAATAGAAATAGAGAAGTATGTAATCGTCAGGATGAGGGTGATTCACCATGAGTTAAAAATTGATGGTTGAAGGCATAAGAGATACATATATTTTATTCCCTGTAAGTTGGGAGGATTTGAGGAAACCTTGAGATAGTTCGAAGGATAAATAATGAGACGCGGATAGACTAAGGAGACAAGAAAGTAGGAAATTAGGAAAATTGGATGAAGGAAGTGACCTTCAAGAATGTGAAGAGTAAGACTGGTGGCTTGATACCCAGAAAGGGAGACGCCAGGTATGAAAGATATCCCAATATTGAGATGACTGTTGAGATAAACAACAAAAGTAAATAAGGAATTAATAAGAAGAAGTTCACGTTGAACACGACCAATATCTTCCAGAACATCCTTGTTATCGTTACCAAATTAGGCAAGAAAAGCGGATAACCGTTGTTATCTTTTGGAGGCCATATTGATTGACCTCATTTTGAATACAGATGTTATTGTGAAATTAGGCATATACTATCGAGGTGGGAATGATTGAATAAGACACCCTTATCAGGGATATATGACTTGATTATCCATGGAAGGATGCATGTACCTTTTTAAAGGTGGAATTAAGGATAGAACATCGGTAACTTAAAATGAATCCTAGGGGAATGCATAAAGGTCGGCATTTCACCCTTAATAAGGATAGTATGAGTTTTGACAGTATGAATTGGAAAGAATTAAGGTAATAACAACCTTTAAAGATCAGTAGAGAAATTTTTTCAGAAGTACATAGACAATGGTTCTAGTATTAGTATATGGTATTTTGATATGCCCTGTATCTAGGGAATACAGGAGGAACGATTCAAGGATAACCTTAGAGGTTTTACAAGGAGAAAGGTAATATTCAAAATTCTCAAGAATAGAAATGTTAATAAAGGAAATATGACGTAATTATAATGATGCCAAGTGGGGCACGTGTTAAACCATGAGAAAGTATGGATCGAACCAGTAAAGGTCGAAATTGTTCAGGGCAATTAGGACCTAAGATAAAAGATGTTCTAAGTATGATTGAGAGTCAGTCGTGACAGTGATTAACCTCTAAAGACTGAGGCAATAACTTATGGAAAAATGGTGATATTTTTTTTTACTCATCAGATTTTAAGGAAAACATCTTCACATAAGCAGTGATTGAAATGAGGTAGAAAATTTATTTGGAGGTGGTTAAAATGACATTGACTGTAAGGAAATGTTACTATCAGGAAAGGCCAAAGAGGTGGCCGACACGTCAAAGGTAAGAGGATAATTATAGGCGCTTGTGCCAAAGGAATACAGTGATGATGGTAAAAGCTGTGAAGGTTGTATTATGGTTTGAAAGATTGACATTCCTTCTGATGACTGTGCAATACCCAACCGTAATAGTAGTTGGTAAAGGTTTAATTCGTGTAATCACCATGAGCGGGCTATCTGTCTCAGAAGGTACTATCTTGAGATAAGCCAGGACCATGTTTCAAAAAGGACTAGACGAACCTTTGAGTTAAGTCTTCTATTTAAGGCATATGATTAAGAATGATATTAACCTTCTATCGTTGCTTTAATTAAAACTCTTCTGCAATTTTATCTGCTTCATGTCATGAAAGTACATCAGAATTTGGAGTGTTCTTCATGAATTATGATTGGTGATTATGTTAACTCCTTAGAAGAATTCTATACGACATGTATGGACTCCGTATGGTTAGATATTAAGATTTCATGGAAAGTGAATGACGATAGTAGGTCAGTGGTAGACCATAGTAATGCAACAATGATTCTGCGAGTAATGAGCTGATTACAACCGTGAGAGTTGTATTGGAATGGATGTTGAGATTGAGTACCACTAATCGGGTCGTGTTGACGTATAAGTTATCTTTGATAGAAAAACTAGGTCGATTATTTACCTATTGAATATTTATTCCTTCTTATCAATAGAGAGTCGTATTACTATACGAGGAAGGTTGCGATGCAAGCATAGAATTCTAGTAACGATGATGTCTGGAATGAGACCCCAGATTCGATTTTCGATGATGAGGGAGTTTCAAAGGTGATTGAGTATAAGCTCGAGGAAGAGCACGGGTCCATAGAAGGATGGACGGAATAGCAAAATATTTAGGCATGTGAAATACGATGTTATAATATTTGATGTTGATATAAATACATATATGTTTTGTTCTCCTTATGGCAAACCTCTATAGTTCAGGGGTAGATTCCAAGCCAGATATTTTGTGGCAGTATATTTTATATATATACAATTCTCTTCAATTCGTTCTTTTCTCTCCTTTTCATTTCATATAAGCTGAGAAGAACAACCCTTCCAGAAGGGGAGGTATTGCCGAATGACTATCTATCTGTGTGATAGAAGCCTAGTAGGATACCACATGTTGTTTAATTGCTTGTCAAGTAGTAAAGGCTGGCCACCTTCTGTACTAACTATGCAATAGAACAAGTGTTCATGATCATAGTGGTCTCTCAACAAATTCCTTTACTTCTATATGATGGATCAAGCTTTCGAAGATGAAAGCAGCTAAAGGAAGTAGTATCAGTACGGTGGTATTCCGATTCTAACGCGTTAGTGATACTAAGGTTGACGTGGTTATTAAAAGGTTATAGAACGCTAACGAGCAAAAGTATAACCAGTATAATATTAGGAACGGAAGGTAGTAGCGATTACGAACTGGAAAAGAATGGGTATTGAGAAGCAAAAGCTCTAATGCTAAAAGCTATAATGAGAGTCTGTGCAATAGACTTGAAAGAATTTGGAATGATCACTTAACGCGGATTGAGTTTTCTCACTATAATAGATCGTATGTCAGGTATCGAGATGTCGTCTTATGAGATCTTTGAGGGAAGACAATGCCGATCTCCCTTATGTTAGGATGATGTTGCAGAGCGCAAGATGCTCGGACCAGCAGTGGTCCAAAGGACCAAGGGTATGATAGATCTAATCAGAGGACGGCTGGTAGTAGCCCAAGATGGACATAAAAAGTATGTTGATTTGACGCGAAAGAACAAAGAATAGGAAATAGGGGACCTATTAACGTTAAAGGTATCCCTTGGAAATGATTGATGAGGTTCAAAAAGAAAGGAAAGCTAAGCCTACGAATTGTTGGACCCTTTGAGGTATTAAGACGTATTGGGAAGTTAGCATACGAGCTAGCCCTATCCCCGAACATGTAGCAAGTCATAACGAGTTTCACGTATCAATGTTAAGGAAGTGTAATTCGGATGCCAGATAAATAGGGGCATATGAGCGCATAGACATGCAACCAGAAGTAACCTATATGGAGCAACCAGGAAGGGTTATAGATTGAAAAAGGAACAAGTGCTTAGGAGAAGGGTTATCAAACTATTCAGAGTTTGATGGAAGAACCACAATGTGGAAAAATTTACTTGAGAGTTAGAAAGCGCAATGCTAAGAAAGTATCCCTATTCATTTTCTATCTGATTCCGGGACGGAATCCTTTTAAGGAGGGGAGACTATAATAACCCCAAATTTTGGAATTTTTGAAACCCTTATGAATAGTGTTTTGCTGATTATGCTGAATAAGAAAACTTTTCATGCCACACTATGTAGGGGTTCTTTTATTGATCTTCTGGGATATTATTAGTACTCTATGTGGTATATAAGTGTATGTAAAGATTGTCAGAATCCAAATCCGAACACTTTGATTTTTCCCAGAAATCTACCAGATACAGAAAGAATTGAGTATAAGGTAACAAAATAAAAAGGATTTAAATTTAAGGATTATAAGAGAGGATCATAAAAGGAATATAATGTATTGAGAAAGGTTAAGGAAACCTAAGTAATAAGATTCCGGGTATGATCCCTCAAACGATAAACGAAAACGAAAGTTAAGCGAAACATATAACAGATCAGCGGTCATTAGGCAAGTAATTAGAAGCTAATCAAAGAGGTTAGTGGGGATGATGTAATCAAACTAATAAGAAGAGGACAAAGGTGGGAGGGTGACATCACATGGTGACATAAGCATGACCAAACAAAGTGTGTTGTTTGTTGAATTAGAACCACACAAAAGTTACCATGGTAAAAGGTAATAAAACAAAACAAAACAAATCCAAAACAACCAACCAAGCCAAAACATTTCATTTTCACTAAAAACAAAAAGCTATCTCACCATTCTTCATCAAAGCTCTCGACTTTTTCTTCTTTTCCAAAGAAAGAAAAATCAAAAACCTAGTTCCAAGCTTTGTTAAATTGCAAGGTAACTATCTAAGACTCCTTACGCATAGTTATGGATATCCTATAAGTTTGAGCTCCTAATTCATTCACAATCTCTTCCTAAAAATCATGGAAGAAGATGGTGAATAGTATTTTTCAAGAACTAAATTTTTTGTTCTTGAAGTTTTGTTTAGATTAAGCTTGGATAAGGACTTTAAGGGTGATTCCAAGCTATTCCCTTGATTCTCCACTCTCCAAGGAAGGTATAACCCCTCCAAACCCTAACTTTATTTGAGTAATTAGGTTTAGTTTTGTTTATATAATTCATGAGAGGCTTGCTAGTTGTAAATGTAGAGATTAGTTGATTTTGTGAAGTTTTTGGAGTGGTAGCTCTTGGATTGTTGATTAATTAACTTAAGTGTAGTTTAAATTCAAGTTTAAGAATAGTATAAATTGATAATATGGAGTTGTTGGGGCTGTTATGGTGAGTTATGGATGGAATTTTGATTGGGTTGTGATTGTGGATTGATTGTGGGTTGATTTGGAGTGGTTGAAATTTGGGTAATCGCGTAAACATAGTCGTCGTAATGTCCGATTTACTTTAGGCGGTTTTTGTTCTTAACATTAGGACCCGTGAACTTACTGCTAGGTTTTTACCATTGCCATGATTAGATAGTTCATGTTACGAGCTTCGTTTTGATATGTAGTTCGTTTGATTCCGATGTACGGTTTAGGAGAAACGGCCGTTTTAAGTAACGGCATTTCGCGAACGAACCATTACCTCTCTCCTTACTTTGAAACATAGGTTAAAGACCTTAAAGACTAATTGGAGTATGAAACATTTATGTAAAGTGTATTAGGCAGTTGGTAAGGTACTCGCGAAAGAATCGCCTTAAAACCCTTAATGGTTAATTTATTAAAAATGGTGGAGCCGAGGGTACTCGAGCGACTTAAGTGAATCGTTAAGCGCAAAAGCGAACGTTAGGGTCTAATTGGTTAAAGTATAGATTCATAAGCGACTTTAATTTAATTCCAACTTATATGTTGTTTATAGGTTACCAGACTCGTCCCAAGCCATTTGTAACCCCCAGTCGCTCAGGCAAGTTTTCTATCCGTTATACTGTTGTTGTGATGTATACATTTGTACATGCATTATCATGTGATAGATGCATAATGGTTATTTAGCAAATTCTTGCGATATATTGTAGCATGTGATATGGTATATATGCATGCCTGTTTCGTATTCTTGATACATATATCTGTTGATTCAGTTGATAATACCTATGCTAGAGATAAGCGGTAATTGGCATATACCCTTAGTATAGGGGACCCAAAGGTGAACTTTTTCAAAAACCGGGAGTCGAGACTCCCGATTATAATATATATATATATATATTTATATATATATATGAATAGTTTTCAAAACTATGAATCGAATAAGGTTTATTCGATAACTTTATTTTATTATTGAATATTATTTTGAATATTCATTCGAGGGCTTATGACCCCATTTAATTATTATTGAATATTATTTTGAATATTCATTCGAGGGCTTATGACTCCGTTTATTTTATTAATGAATATTATTTTGAATATTCATTCGAGGACTTATGACTCCGATTATTTACTAAATAATATTCTTTATTTTATTAAAGAATAATGTGTCGATAATCAAACTTACTTTTGATTACTCAAATAAAGATATTACTTTCGTATAAGTATATCTTTGGTTATTTAATATTCATTTCAAGTATAAGTTTTACAACTTCTACTTCAATTATTTTTATATAGATTATTCTTTATGGGAATATTATTTAAATAATAATATTCAGATATTTTCTAATATATTGGGACTGATTTATTTTACTAAATCAGCATCACTCCAAACATTCCATGAAATGTTTTGCGAGTCTTCAAAATGATTTTTAAAGTTAGAGCAGATCCCAAAACTCATTTTATATTTAAGATCTTCCTTTCAAAGGGGATTTAAATACTCACTCAAAACCTGAGGGATCCGGCTCTGTGGTGTGTTTTATATACGCAACAAGATTGCTATTTTGATAAAAGAGTTTGATTACTTACCCAATACTCGGGAAGTAAAATTCTTGGAACAAGTTAATCCATTAACAGGCATCACCTGGGAAATATCGGTGAGTTTTCCTTTCCAACTAGATACGACTTCTTGGTGGAGCCGTATCAACAAGTTTCTACTTGGGGAAAGTGGGGACGAGCTTTACGTTTCAGAGTCATGAATTTCATCTGAACTAGGAGTGGCGTAAGTGGTCGAGTGGCGCCGGCCCAGCCTTATTATATTGGCCCAAATGGCCTGGAAGTTCCGCAAGACGGTACATTCCTAAGGAGTCCAGTGTTCCGTTGACAAGTAAATCCGACAGGTTCTCCTCTACATATAGAAAATGGTGGGGTTGTACTACTACGACTGATCATCGTAAGTGGTCTTCCTGGCGCGGAAAACTCCCGTAATGAGTTCATCATCCAATTGGATATTTCTGCAACACTACCCAGAGCACTGCGATAGAAAGGCTACGGTTGGGCGATTGTTGAGCGTTGGCAGGGTCGAGTTTTCAAAATGATGTTTGCATCAAATGAAGTATCTCGTAACTTCATTTTATTTTGATGATATTTTAAAGATTGATTCTATGCAAGTTTTGTCTTGTAGCTTAATCTATGGGATGAACTATTTATATATTGAACGGTGGTAGTTCAAGTAGTATTCGGAAAAGATATAAGTATATTGGAGTATCTTGTAACTTCATCTTTTAAACTTATATCTAGTTAATGATTGTCTTATGAATGACAAAGGTTTCAGGAAAACGTTGAGACAAGGTCAGATATATTAGATTACCTTGCAACGATATTTTTATACAGTTATAAACTGGAACTCTGTGTATATTATACATGTAAGAGGATTTCAAAGATTGTGAAAAGTATATATGTATATATATACTGAATATTTTGCGACTTGGTCGCGTTAAGATATCAGTTTGGTTCATTTCTTCTTGACCAAGACTTTCATGAGTACTATGAGAATGCTCATATATTGTTAATCATTATACATATTATTTTGGTGGGCTTGTTGCTCACCCTTGCTTTCTTCTTTCATCACACAACAACAGATAGAAAAGATGAACAGGACCAAGCTCCCGATTCGCAAGCGGTTAGGAAACATTCCGTAGTTTCCTGTAGGCGTTGATGCCGTTATAGCCGAGGTAGGATCTACCAATAGGCTAGGATTTCAACTTCTGATGTACCAGATTTATGTATATTTATGAATTGTAATAATGGCAAAGAAATGTAAATTTATTCAGAAACCTTTTTGAGGTGTAATGGCTTATAATTGTGGAATAAAACGACTTGTGTTATTTTTGGTATTCATCTCTGAGACTATAAGTTGTGGTGTGTGTGTATATTGTGGGGTCACAGTACGTAGTAGTTCGTTGTTTATTAAGATTAAGTGTTATTAAGGGAAATAGAACTCGTGACAACCCGGATCCCCGACCCCAGATTTGGGGGTGTTACAGATTTGGTGTTTCCACTCGTGCACCTAACCAAACGTCTTACAAACCCCCAACAAACACCTAAAACCTATTGTATACTCCTAGTGCTAGCTTCTGCTAGCTTGGGCCTCAAAGTTCACAACAATGACAAGGTCAAATCTCACTCTAAACCTCAGGGTACCAAACTGATTTTCTATAGAAACTAATACTCTCCTTTCACCAAGGTTCTTACTTAACAAACCCAACCAACAACAACCAAAAACCCAAACCAAACCTTAACTAAGGTGTTCTAATGAACTAACTCCCTTACACTCAAAATAAGCTTGGCGGAGATCATCCTTACCTAAGGTGCAACATAGCAAAATAAATGTTAACACATTACACAAATTACAAGTCATCAAGTTTTTGAAAATGACAAGTTATATATTCTTAATAAATATATACGAATTAAAATCACATATTAAGGAGTACAAATCAAGATTAATATCTTAACCTTACTGAAATTAAGGCTTACTAACAAAATCAATCCAAATGATCAAATTTTTTTGAAATACATGAGTGGTTTACATGCATGCATGCCTTCGAATATTCAAACCAAAACAATATGGTTTCCAAAATAAATACCATGAAATCAATATGCAAGCCTAGAATAAGCCATAACTAAATGATCACTTAGCATGCAAAGGGTTTTTATCAAGTTTTTGCTACAAAATTCATGTTATCACCACCAAAAACACATAAAAATGAAACATGAAAACAAAACAACCTCAAGAACCATTTATTCGGCTCCCTCAAGGTCATGGGCGAATGAAATGGAAGGGAAATGACCATTTAAAATCAAGAGCCTCATTCTCATGACTTGGCATTTCACCATTCCTTGTAGTTCTCTCAAAATACAACCTTAAATCCATAAGAATCAAGATTGTACTTTGAGTTCCAACTAAAATTTTGACATGCAACTCAAAACTTAAACTTTTCACTCAAAACTCTTTGGATTATATATGATCAAGATATAGGAAGTAACATTTACTTGAATGGGAGATAGAAGCTTGAATGAAAAATGAAAGAAAAGAGGGGGGGTGGGGCTCGGCCAAAAGTGCCGAGAGGGAGGAGGGCCGAGAAGGGAGGGAGGAGAAAGGAGGGGGTGTGGAATGGTGGAGTGAAAGTGGAGTGTCCATCATATTTGTTTGGTTTTTATGCTTTTGATTTGACCACAAGTGAGTGGATTTAAGAAATGACAAGAGTAACCTTCTAGCTAAATTTAGGTAGATTTGCATGCAAGGACAAAGTGGTAATTTGGCTAGTAGAATGAAAGTGAGTGGGGTTGGAAATGCCTTCCTTGCCCCTTAGTTGAATGGAAGAGTATTTGCATGCAAGGGTAACCATCTAATTTGATAATTACTAAGCAACTAATTTTCAAAGATTTATGTTTATATAATAAAATAAAAGTTCAAAAATTATAAAATTTATACCATAAAATAGCTTGGATTTTTAGAAATTTTATGAGATCACTTTTGAAATTTGTGAATGAAATAATTTTAAAAGATAATTTTCCCATGGTAAAGAATATTCCTTATAAATCAAAAATAAGGGAAATTAATAAAACTCTTGCTTTGAAACTTTTATATTCTACATAAAGCAATTTATAATGCAGAAATTTCCATTCACACAAACGTACAATCATTAAGTTTATCTATAATCGACTCTAATATTATACAAAGTTCACAAATAATATTACACAAAATACTGGTCGTAACAAGCAGTATCTGACAGAAAGCACCAGTGACGAGACTTGAGGATATTACGACATATCAGGCACCTGATGCACATTACACTTGGAATTGGACTCTAGTAGATGTGTACAAGTGCACTCCTGGTTGGTGAGTCAAAAGAGGAATTCAATGCACCACAATTCATGGACTTTGTAGTTGCAAATCTATTGGATTATGTATATCTCTTCTCCACAATCTCACTTCAGGTTGGTATGAACTAGTATACTACTCAAGAAATCGTCACGGACATGGTAGGGCACTCTAACTGAAGTTACAATTTAATATGAACTAGTAGAGTCGTCATATTAATAACTCTCTTATCACCAGGCACAGACATAATATTATATAAGTGCAGTAATATCATGATAATGTTATATGTTGGTCTACTAACAAAAACTTGTGCAAGATTATTTGCTAAGTTATTGTAGAGTAGGTATAGAAGAGCATGTTGGAAATGTTACAACTCTTTTTGGGATTACTTCAAGCAAGCCATTAGGATAATTCTTTTAGGAGCTCAAGCAAGCCAAAAGAACAATTCTTTTAGGAGCACAAGTAAACCAAAAGAATGATGGCAATACAAGTAAGTTAAGGATCTTACGAAGATGCAAAATTTGGAAGATTCTGAAGATGCCAAGACTATTTACCAATAGAAACCACTAAAGCTTAATCAATGAAACTCATGTATAATGACAAGCTATAGAGGTATGACGAGCTCACACTTTTACTCAAATGCTAATAGACAACATATAATATTCTCAAGATGCCAAAGTGCAAGGTTCCAAGTGGATCCTAGAGAATCCAATCTTATAGCTATTAACACGATTATTAGATATCTTAAGGGACTACCAACTCTTGGAGTAAAGTACCCTAAAGATATTGTGCTTAACATGTTTGGCTATATAGATATAGATTACGCAGGTTGTAAGAAAGACAGGAGAAGCATCTCTGTAGATGTCAACCTAAGTGACAGGAGAAGCATCTCAGGAAGCTGTCGACTTCGTGAAAGAAGATTGATTTCTTATTATGATAAGAAACAACTTCAAATCCAACAACTTTGCGGAACACTCTATAACAATGCACCTTCACATCAGGTATCATTACTTGAGAGAGCATGTTTTTTTGTCAAAGAGTTACTGACAGAAACACTTATTAAATCATTTGATAAAGTTATTTTTTCAAGACTAGTTTGTAAGTGTGGGATATCATTCATTGCATATTAGTTAGAAATCCCATCTGTAAGGAATTCTTTATATAAGTTCACAAGTATTAAATCTTCAATATTTAAAGGACTTATGAATTTATCAGTAATCTAGTACCTCGTACTTAGTGCTACTATCTTGATTATCATGATTACAATGTCATATATTTTATTGGTGATTATTCAATGATAATTATAAATATGTAAGTGCTAGTATCTAACTCACAGATATTTAGTATTTATTTATTTAATATTTAGTTTGGGTAGTTTGTATTATGGAAATTGAAGTAATTCAATGATTTTATTTGCTCCATAATTCAAACTAACTTAAAATAAATAAGCAACATGATTGATTATAACTAAATCTATCAATAATTGATATCTAGTATATTTATTGTAACTTATATGTTATAAGTTAATTATGAGATTTTGGTTTTAGTGAATTTAGCAATGCTTATATCTCAAGAATTCACTGAAATCAGAATATGATTGTAGCATGATTAGTTGTGTGTAATTTCTTGACTTATATCAGTTAATGATATTTAGTTAAGAGTTAAACTATGAACTAATTATGAAGTATTAGTATTTGTGACATTACTTAGAACTCCTCTAGGTAATCAATGCTTATCTTCAGTCACTTATACTAATATAGAAAGTGTAGAAATTTTTCTTAAGTACAACTATGGTTAAAATGTTTGATTGTTTTATTAAAAGTAACCATATGTTGTCAAGTTAGAATAATTTTTATGCTTCTTTGCAAATTCCTGAACACTTTGATAATGGATGCAATACTCAATGGATCAAAGTATATGGAACTTAGAATATCTTTCTAAGATTGCATTCAAGACAATGTTGGTTAATGTTTCTTTATTTATCGAACCAATATTATTTGAGATACTACAGTTGTTAGGAGTTAACAATTGTTTGATATATGAAATTGAATGCTGATATCGTTTTGATAGATAATTGGTATTTAATTCATTGATATCTTATTTTAATATTTAAAATAGGATGCAACATAATTATTGGTATCTAAAGTACTTGACAAGTATCAGTCAATGATATATTGTTAATATTTTGTTGCAGATAATTGTGAGATCTTAAGTTCTAGTGAATTCATATGATTTGCTATATCTAAAAGATTCACTATAATTTAAAATCAGCAGCATAGTCAGTATTATTAAGGATATTTATTAATAAATAATTTTGTTGATTATAATCTTTATAAGAAAGATTATGGAGCTTTTGATATGAATGAGAATTGCTTGGACTTTACCCTAAGTGATCAATGCTTTTACAAAAACTCATTCATAATAAAAGATAAAATCTTTCTTTCTCTTCTTAATACTGCTAGGTCATCAGTCTGTGTCTTATCAAATCACTTATCTTTTAGGCATAAAAATAGACTTGTGCACTCGAACAATATTAGGAGAAAATCAAACTTCTTTCTACATTGGTGATTTCTTATTTCATTAAAATCTTTTTGAAATCACTATTGTACATCATTTCTCTTAAAAGATTAAATGCATAATTTTCATTCATTATAGATCTTAAGTGCATTTTATCTCTACATTGCAATATGTTCTGTGATACAGATTCAGCCTCCAATGGCCTTTTTTTATTTGATAGTCATGAGGTTGAAAACCCACAACTTTTATCCCAGACTGTAAAGACAAAGACGAAAACATAACCAACCAACACTCTCCTACCACTAAAATGATGTATATATGAGCGTAAGGGAGAAAGTGCCTTAGTGCACCACATAAGGAAGGTTCAGACGTCAACCCAGCAGCTCTGTCTCCTACAAAGATGAGTAGTATTTAAACCAAGACAACTGCAAGCCCCCATACATCTTCTCAAAAAGATGTAATGGCCGAAAAGGCACAAAAACAGTTACTAGATTCATCCTCTCAATAGGTGCGCCTATTGAAATTTGCCTATCGGCCAAGGTATCTGATGTATTGTCACCACCTCAAACATAAACAATTTTTGATGCACAAGGAAAGGTTACACACACAAAGGTTGAGTTGACGGAAACAAGAGTTTCGACCATTTTAAGGTTAGATTCGATTGTTCAAGATTCTCTAATGGACCAATTGCCTTTACAGGTGTTAGGAGAGGATACTGATCTAATAGCCATATGTCAGTGGTCAGTGTCTATCTCCCTAGGACTAATAAACCTGGATGCATTTACGGATAGTGGATCTAACATAGGCGCAGATCAGCAACTTGTTGACAATGATTCAAATTCACCTGATGAGTCACAAAGAAATGTCTTCATAGACATTAGAAGGCAACTTTGATCTTTATGCTAAATTCTTTGGATCATTGTTTACCTTCTCAGAGTTCAAATCTGGAATTCTCAAAGGGAAACTAGCAACTTGTAGATTATGCGAACTCTGAGGTGGTGCTACAGGATGATTTTAGTGTATTAGCACCACCTGAAATCTGGATTCATCTGACGAGTCTAATAGGGATGGGGATTTGCGAACTCCCATTGCACCACCTGTGACCTCCTTAAGGATGGATAAGGTGATTTCCTTGCAGGTACAACTGGATTTTGGAGCTATGAGAGGAGTGATACACTTGTGAGAATGAGTGTAAACACGAGTGGAGAGAAGAGTGCAACACTTGTGAGGTACACAAAACAGAATCACACACTTACATTGAGGAAGAAAGACAAACACCATATCCCATTCCCTATCCCTTAACCTGGTTCTTGATACTTCGGGTCTCGAATCTGTTTATGATTATAACCTAACTCTTAGGGACCTAACATTTACAGACTGGATTAGAATACTTCGGGAACTAACAAGTTGGGAGCGAACAATTGGTGATCTCACATTGGGGAGGTATAAGGAGTTGGGAAGATTGGTGAACATGATGATCAACAGCGTAGCCATTTTGCAGAATTTAAAGGGACATGGTTGATCAGACTATGACTTGTTATTTCTTTTCCAACCAAGTGAAATATGAGCACTCCTTCAGACAACAACATACATTGCTTCTCTAACGGGGAGATAAAAGCTTAAGTAATAGTTTGGAGGATTCCTCAACTAGGGGGAGAAATAGCAGGCATGAGGAAAAAGGTAAAGCACATGTACACTACACCACACCATTGTTGTTTGTAACTACAGATCCTATTGTACGGGAGAGGTGGTAAACACAAGGTGATTTCCTAGTGATCAGAAGAAGTGGATTGGTTCATCACTATTCTTCATAAGAGGAGAAGTTGTTTTCCAAAAGGGGAGTACCATTAGTTCTTATATGCGGATCCTATTGTACGGGAGAGGTGGTAAATGAAGGTGATCTCCTTTAAGCAGTTGATTCTCACAGGGGGAGAAGCAAGAGAGATATGTGCTTCTCAACAGGAAATGTGGTTGTACAAAAGAAGCTGCTGATGATTACTTTAAGACTGAGAAGTATTATCTGGCAGAGATTTGAAGAACCAAGGAAATAAAGATGAAACTACTTGAAGATCAGTTCAGTGCTAGAGGAACAAACATCTTTCATTTCAGTTACTCAAGAAATCTGGAAATGCAATATTTGATCCAGAAAACCAGTAGCATTATTTACAAGTCCTGGTACATTACTTTTTCTAGTTGTTAGTTGAGTTATCCTCTCTATTTAATTTGTTTGTTAGGTTTAACAATCAAATAGGGGGAGATTGTTGGTGAGACTGCGTAGCTGTATGAACAGTTACGTGATAACTCAACACGATAACAACACTAGAACAAGACAGGCTAATAATACTACGTCTACACAAGAAATCAGGAAGAATGAAGACAAGGAAAATACACAGAATCAAAAGAATAGAAGAAAGCCTGAAGTCTATCTACAGGTCACTGAAAGAAGTTCATTAATATGATCATGCCTCAGTGAAGAATAAAGGTTAAAGACTTTTAGGGTTTCAGAAATGTTGAAGATTCAGTATACAAGTGCTACCAGATGATTTCAGTGTATTGGCATTGATTGAAGATAGACAGTGTTCGAAGCATAAGAATCTGAAGAATTAAAGACAGGGTATAGAAAAAGGTTAATGAAGACGTTGTCTAAAGTACCATAAAGGATTCCAGTGAAAGTACAGTTGTTTATTGACAATCAGTGTCTGAAGCGATAAAGTTGTTGCAAGCTTAACAATTTAATCAATGCCATAATACAAAGACCTGAATTGGGGTTAGTCGTCTGTGAATCAGACCAGTTGCACTAGGAGTCAACAGCTCGTGAAAGGAATCTGGGTATTATTTTTAGAAGAATTGTTAAGTTGAGAAACATACTTGGATTGAACATTTATCTGTTAAAGTACGAGAAGAGGTGCGCGATGTATACAGCTGAACAGCTCAGGGGATTGGCGAAGCTCAAAGTTTAATTAGTAAATTAAATAAATTTATTTAAAGGACTTTAATATAATTTATTTAATAAACTTAAAATGATTTATTTTATAAACTTTAAATAAGTTTATTTTATAAAACTAAATTAGTTTATTTATATAAGTTATATTTAAGTTTGTTTTATAAATTACTTTAGTTACAATTTAAACTTAAATAAAAAGAATAGAAAAAAAAGAAAAGAAAAAGAAAGAAAAAGAAAGAAAAGAAAAAGAAAAAGAAAATAGAAAAAAAACAAAACAAAAGAAAAGAAAATAAAGGAAACCTTGGGTGACATTGGTTGCCACACAAGTTGTAAGTTTGTTTTGGTTTACATTTATATAAATACTAGTAGCCCCTGTGGTCGCCACAGGGGAGTTAGATTATTAGAAATCAAGTTGTACTAGTAATTATAACTAGTCGCCACAGGAGCTCTCACACCCCTAGTCGCCACATAACTTGTATCTCCTAGTCTCCATAGAGAACCTAATGCAGTCGCCACAGAAGCTCTCCTCTCCTCAGCCACACAATTTTATTGGATAAAAGACTACACTTTGCAGCAGAAGATGAAGCCATTCATTTTGGATAAAATTATGTCCATCTTCTCTCCCAATAAGAGAAGTGAAAATGGCAGCAATGATTACAGAGAAGTTCAAGCTTCTTGAATATCCGTTTAACTTCTCACCGGAGTAACGTTATAATGCATGATTTAACTATTGTATATTCTTAGGGGCATTATAATCGTTACCCGGTAATTAAATCCTTAGTCAAACAAAAGCTAGATTATTGTATAGGATTTAATTTGTAAATCTTTGTAGAAGCTAGGAACTTTGTTGTTCTTAGATTGTAGCCGGTTAATTTATTTACTGGAGTATAGCAACACCCCTCGAGGATTTATATATGAATATATATTTCCTCGAATATCTTGTGTTCCTTGTTTTTATCGTTCCAAACACTATTCACTTCAAGAACATGAAACCATTAACCGAGCACTAAATCTTATATCCGCTAAAGATTCGAAAGAATTTTTAATTTAGTGATTATCATATTCAACCCCCCATTCTACGATAATTCGGGACCTAACATGGTTGCACAAGGCTATACTCAAATGAAGGTATAGACTTTGATGAAACATATGCACCGGTAGCACGAATTGAATCAATCCGAATGCTATTAGCTTTTGCATGTCATAAGGATTTTAAAGTATAACAATTGGATGTAAAATCTGCATTCTTAATTGGGATACTAGAAGAAGAAGTATATGTTAAACAACCTCCCAGCTTTGAAGATGCAACACATCCAGAATATGTATACAAATTATACAAAGCTCTATACGGATTAAAGCAAGCCCCAAGAGCCTGGTATGAAAGGTTGAGCAAATTCCTGTTAGAAAATAACTTTAAAATGGGAACCGCCGACAAAATCTTATTCACAAGACAAGAAACAAATGATATGTTGCTTGTACAAATATACGTAGATGACATCATATTTGGTTCAACAAATGATGTACTATGTAAATAATTCTCTGACTATATGAGCAAAGAATTTGAGATGAGTATGATGGGTGAATTAAATTTCATTTTGGGATTGTAAATAAGACAATCTGACGAGGGCATGCATATTTCACAATCAAAATATTATATTGAAATGCTAAAGAAATTTGAAATGGAAAATTGCAAACCAATTTCCACCCCTATGTCAACATCTGGCAAACTAACGGAGGATCCTAAAGGAATTCCCGTTGACACTAAGAAATATGGAGGCATGATTGGTAGCTTATTATATATTACCGCAAGTCGACTCGATATACAATATAGTGGTTGTAAATGTGCTAGATTTCAAGTAGCACCAAAAGAATCTCATTTATCCACAGTAAAAAGACTACTGAGATATCTTAAAGGTACCACTAATATTGGTCTTTGGTATCCTAAAGGAGTATCATTTGACTTAACTTGTTATTCTGATTCAGACTATGCTGGATATTTAGTCGACAAAAAAAGTACAAGTGGTACATGTCAGTTCCTAGGTGGATGTTTAGTTTCATGGTTTTCAAAGAAATAAAATTCCGTATCTATATCCACCACTGAAGCTGAGTATATAGCTGCTGCCAAATATTGTGCACAAATACTGTGGATGAAACAAACATTGGCTGACTATAATACTAAGTTTGATGTAATCTCCATATCATGTGATAATACAAGTGCCATTGATTTAAATAAAAATCTTGTGCTGCACTCCAGATCCAAACACATAGATGTGAGACATCATTTTTTACGTGATCATGTCAACAAAGGCGATATAAAAATGACTCACATTGAAACTGAGTATAACATCGCTGACATCTTTACAAAACCATTAAATTCACACAGGTTCACTGTAACACCCCCAAATCCGGGGTCGGGGATCCGGGTTGTCACGAGTTCCATTTTCCTTAATAACACGTAATCTTAATAAACAAGTAACTATTTCGCACTATGACCCCACAATATATACACACACCACAAGTTATAGTCTCAGAGATGAATACCAAAAATAACACAATTCATTTTATTCTACAACTATAAACCATTACACCTTAAAAGGGTTTCCGAATAAATTAACGTATTCTTTGCCATTAGTACAATTCATAATATACATAAGTTCGGTACATCAACAGTTGAAACCTATCCTATTGGTAGTTTCTACCTCAGCTACAGCGACATCAACGCCTACAGGAAACTGCGGAACGTTTCCTATCCGCTTACGAATTGGGAGCATGGTCCTGTTCATCTTGTCTATTGATTGTTGTGTGATGAAAGAAGAAAGCAAGGGTGAGCAACAAGCCCACCGAAATAATATGTATAATAATTAACAATATATGAGCATTCTCCTAGTACTCATGAAAGTCTTGGTCAAGAAGAAATGAACCAATTTTGATATCTTAATGCGACGAAGTCGCAAAATATTCAGTATATATATACATATATACTTTTCAAAATCCTTTAAATCCTCTGACATTTATAATATGCACAGAGTTCCAGTTTATAACTATATAAAAATATCGTTGCAAAGTGATCTCATATATCTAACCTTGTCTCAACGTCTTTCTGAAAATCTTTGTCATGCCTAAGATAATCCTTAACTAGATATAAGTTGAAAAGATGAAGTTACAAGATACTCCAATATACTTATATCTTTTCCGGATACTACTGGAACTACCACCGTTCAAGGTATAATCAGTTTCAAAAGTTCAACACATAGATGAGACTACAAGATAAGACTTGAATAGATTCAATCTTTGAAATATCATTCAAAAGAAATGAAGTTACGAGATACTTCATTAAGTCCCGATATATATATATATATATATATATACATATATATATATATATCTCATACTTTCCTTGAAAACCTTTGTTATGAAAAGTATAAACAGAGTTATAATACACAATGAATTTGGAAAGAAGAAAAACTTTGGCATAAACCCGATATCTTGCTGATCAGGAAAAAATACCAATTAAGTAACCTTTTCTACTAGTAGATGGATGAATCCCCCACCGGTCATCACCCTGGCCGCATTAGGGCCTTGTGCTGGACCGCCACCCGGCCTCTTATGCGTTGATGGACTGCCACCCAGCCACTTACACTTTGATAGACCATACCCCGGCCTGTCACTTATGCCGACTCAATTAAACGGACTTACTTCCCGAACGTTGGGCAAGTAATCAAATTCTTTTACCAAAACCGTAACCTCGTTGCGAATATAAAATACACCACAGAGCCGGATTCCTTAGATTTTTAAGCGAGTATTTAAATCCCCTTCGAAAGGAAGATCTTAAATTTGAAAACGAGTTTTGGGATCCGCTCTAACTTTTAAAATCATTTTGAAGACTCGAAAACATTTTAAAGAATGTTTAGAGTAATGATGATTTAATAAAATAAATCAGTCCCGATATATTAGAAAATATATGAATATTATTATTTAACTAATATTCCCATAAAGGATAATGTTTATAAATAATTGAAGTAGAAGTTTCAAAACTCATACTTGAAACGAATAATAAATAACAAAATATATACTTATACGAAAGTACGATCCTTATTTGAATAATCAAAAATAAGTTTGATTATTATTCAAAACCATCAAATGTACCTTATTCGATTAATAGTTATAGAAAACTATATATATATATATAAAAATATACATATATTATACTCGGGAACATCGACTCCCGGTTCAGAAAAATGTTCACCTTAGGATCCCCTATACTAAGGGTATACGCAACTACTGCTTATCTCTAGCATATGTATTATGCAGTTTATAAGCATTTGAATTGATAATAGAATATCAAGATTTCACAACATGCATATATATATATACCATATCAACATGCTCCAATATATCGCAAGATTTGCTAATAACAGTCATGCACTTATCTCAATATAATGCATCAATATATTTACATCACAACAACAATATAACGGGTAGAAAACTTGCCTGAGCGACTGGGGGTGGTATTAGGCCTGGGGCGAGTCTGGTAACCTATAAACAACATATAAGTTGGAATTAAACCACGGTCGCTTAAGAAACTAGACTTTAACCAATTGGACCCTAACGTTCACTTTTGCGCTTAACGACTCACATAAGTCGCTCGAGTACCCTCGGCTCCACCATTTTTATAAAATTAACCGTTTAACTTTTTAAGGAGACTCTTTCGCGAATACTCTACCAACTAACCAATTAATCTTACATAATGGTTTCATACTCCAATTATCATTTAAGGACCTTAACCAAGGTTTCAAAGTAAGGCGAGGGGTAATGGTTCGCTCGCGAAACGCCGTTACTTAAAACGGTCGTTTCTCTCAAACCGTACATCGGATCTAAGCGAACCATATACCAAAACGAAGCTTACGACACGGTCTAGCTAAACATGGCAAAGTTACATATTGGTGAGTTAGCTTTCTGTCCCAAATACTAAGAACAAGCAGTTGAATGAAAATGGGAATTACGACGGCTATGTTTACACGATTATCAATGTTTATACTACTCCAATCAACCACAAACCAACTCATAACCACCAATACAACCAAAATTCAGCTAACCTTACTACATCAGTCCATAACCTCAAGATTTTAAAACTCATTCAATCACAAACATGAGCTACTAACTATACTTAAGATTCTTTAACCAATAACCAAGATTCATAACCCAAACTCACTACAAATCCAACCAAACTTCAGAAAAACAAGAATATGCTTCTCATAAACTATATCAATCAAAACCACTCCTAAATACTCAAAAGTAAAGCTAGGGTATGAGGTTTTACCTTCCTTGGTGAGTGATAAGTAGCTAGGAGGCCTTAAGGAGCCTTGATCTATCCTCCTACTAGCTTGATCTTTCCAAAGAAATCAAGATCAAGTTAAGATTCCAAGAAAGTACTATTCACCATCTTCTTAAATGATTTATGGAAAATGATAGGAAAGGATTTTGAAGCTAAGATTCCTAGGAAGTATGTAACTTAACTAGGAGAAACTAGGATAATTACCTTGTAAATTAGCAAGTGGAGGAGATTTGACTTCCCATTTGTTAAGAAAGAAGCCGGGAGGTTTTCTTCAAGAAATGGAGATGAAAATGAATTGTTTGCTTGTTTGGTGAATTTGTGTGGTGTTTTGTTAGCTTGATTAATTAGAATTTACCATGGTAAATAATGTTTGGCTAATAATCATCCAACAAAACAAATCTACTTGTCATGCTTATGTCATCTTCCTTATGTTATCCATTTGCCACATGTCTTTGTCTTGTGGTTTGATGATGTCATAATACCTTGGAGTCTTGTACAAGCTTGTCTCTTGGTCGCATATCTGTTTACGATTCGCTTAACTCTCGTTCTTGTTAATCGGTTGAGGGATCATATCCGAGATCTTATTACTTAGGCTTCCCTGAACCTTTATTAATATCTTATATTCCTTTAATGATCCTCTGCTATAATCCTTAAATAAAATCCTTTTAATTATGTTACCTTATACTTAATCCTTTCGGTATCTGGTGGATTTTCAGGAAAAATCAAAGTGTTCGAATTTGAATTCTGACGATCTTTACATACACTCATTTACTTTATGGAAAACTAATACGATCTCAGAATTTCCATAACAGTACTCCTATATAGTGTGGTCAGATAATTTTCCTTAATCAGCATAGTCAGTAAAAGTTAATATTCATCAGGGTTTCAAAAAAATTTCAAAAATTTGGGTTATTACATTCACTAAACTCCGTTTGGATTTAGAAAGGTTGGAATATTCAAATAAATAATATGCTCTTAAAATATACACTACACCATAGATGGCCTATCGCAATGGTTTAATCATGCATGTTACAAAATTATGTTACCTTAGGTATGATCATCTTAACCTACTGCAATGTAGTATTTTTGATGTTAACATAGCCTTTATAACATGTTACTATAGATTCAAAGTGTTACATACGAGTAACATGTAGGAATTTATGTTACAATAGGGTGTTAATGGATAAAAAAGTAGTACATTTTACAAACAATTAAATATATATAATTATTTGACATGAAAATTAATCAATTTTTATAATATAATTAAGCAAAAATATTAATATTAGTTAAGATTGATAAAATATATTTTTTAAAATTTTATAAACTGTATTAATTAATAATTGATAATTTTTTATCAATAAAAAAATTTAAAGACAATTAAAGCTTAAAATTTATTAAAAAGAGTTGAAATTAGTCGGGCTTTCAATCAGTAGGGCTCAAAATTTTTGGAGAAGCGGTAAAATTTCAGACAAATTAAATTATCTCCCTCTAATTTCATTCTCCCTCATTCTCTCACTCTCTCTCTCATTCTCTCTCCCATTCGCTATTCTCTCTCATCCCTCTCTCTCGCTAGGGTTTCTAATTGGGGGTAATATTTTGGAGAAGCGGGTCACAGATTGAAGCTAGGGTTTCTAATTGGATTTCGAGCTAGGGTCAAATCAGCTTATGGTTAAACATTAAGGTACTACATCTCTCTCTCTCTCTCTCTCTGTCTCTCTCTCTCTCTCTCTCTCTCGCTCTCGCTGATTTTGTGTCTCACTCTCTCCCCCTTATTTCTGTTAGTTTCTTCTCTAATTTCATGCATGTTTTTGTGTAATTTTAATTGGAATAAGGTTTTTTATTTATGTAGATCTTTAAGTGTGATTTTTGTATTAAATTTGTTTCTCGATATTTGCTTTTTATCCGGTTGATTTTCATGTTAGGCTTTAGTTATAACTTGTAAATCATCGTAGTCAAGTGGATATAAGTGATTGTGTAAGTAGATATCTGTTGTCGCTATAATGCAATTGTTTACGAGTATTTACATTTATGTTAAATTGACTTTATTCCTGAGAGTTTCAACCCTTTGCGAGTATTTACATTTTTGTTAAACATCAACTGTCACAGTTCGGTAGGTAGGAGGAGTGGGATAATACAAAAATGGGAGTATGCACATGTATATTAATGGTCATATAACATGGATTCGATAGTATAATCTAATATAGATTTATGAGTTCAGGGTTGCGTTGTTTTGTTGTGTTGTTATTAATACGTATAATCTATAATAAGGGTTTAGGATTTCACTTCTGCGTTGTTATTAGTACGTATATCTAATATGGGTTTAGGGTTTCATGGTTGTGTCGTTATTAGTATTTACAACTAATGAAAAGGAGAACATAAAATATAACTTCGGTCTGCTTAGGGCTTCACGACTGCGTTGTGTTATTAGAACGTATAACCAATATGGGTGTATGGTTTCACGACAACATTGTTTTTTAGGAATATAACAATATTGTCATGTTTTCTGTAGTGCTGAATGATGATCTAAGTCAATGGATAACCCTTCCAAAATACAGTACACCTTACATTAAGGGAATAAAGGATTTTTTAGAAAATGCATTTCCCAAATTTTTCATAGGCGATGAAATGTTGTGCCCTTGTAAGAATTGTAGAAATGGATAGTGGCATACTCAAGATCTTATTTATGATCATCTTATTTTCCACGGCCCTTGTCCATTGTATGCGAATTGGATTTGTGAGGTTTCGAGCAAAGATCATAGGATAGATATTGAACGGGCAGAAAATTTGGGTTTTGAAGATTCTTTTAACTTCAGAGATAATTTGGAGGAGGTGTTCCTTGGTAATAATGATACTACTGGTGCTTGCCCTTAAGGATAATTTGGGAAACATGGTGCATGGCCAACTTCCGTGTGCTAATATAGAAGTTAATTATTTTGAAAATCTGTTGGGGCCAGATATTACTCACTCCAGTATTGGTTTGGATAATGTCGAATGCAAGGTTATTACTGAGGCCCAATCTCCTCCCTCTGTGCTACGGTTACTGATGCTATAATCTATGCTACCTTGAAGAAAATGAAGAAAAACAAGGCACCTGGGCCTGATGGCTTTAATGTCGAATTCTTCTTGGCCACATGGAGCATTACGGGGGTTGATTTTTGTGCTTCTGTAAAACATTTCTTTGAAACTGGATTTCTTCCCTCAGGTACTAATTCCACTTTCATTTCCCTTATTCCAAAGGTTGATTCACCTATAGTTATGAATGATTTTCGACCTATCTCCCTTTGTACTGTAATGTACAAGTGCATATCCAAAATAATAGCTACTAGACTAAATTTGATCATGCCATCTATCATTGACATTGCACAGTCTGCTTTTATCCCTGGAAGGTCCATCTTTGATAACATTTTACTTGCTCAAGAACTATTTCGTGGTTATGACAGGGTTACTGGTTCCTCCAAGTGTGCCCTCAAAATCGACCTCCACAAAGCATTTGACTCTCTAAGCTGGGATTTCATTTTAGCTGTTTTAACTAAATTACACTTCCCAGCCATGGTCATCAATTGGATCAAAGCTTGCATTTGCTCTACTCGGTTTTCAGTTAAACTAAATAGAGTAATACACGAGTATTTCCGAGGTTCTAAGGGCATTCGACAAGGGGACCCAATGTCACCCTACATCTTTGCCATGTGCATTCTCAACAAGGTTCCTCATGATTTTAAATACCACTGGCGTTGCAAAGATATGGGCCTCACACACTTGTTCTTTGCTGATGATGTCCTTTTCTTTTTGCATGGTTCTCGAAGCTCTGTCAAGCACATCATGGACTCTATAGCAACTTTTTCTTCATGGAGTGGTCTTTCCCCCAATATCCACAAAAGTAACAGCTTCTTGTGCAATTGTGATCAGGATTTTGTGGAGTGGTTTGATTCTCTTGTGATTCCTCGAGGTAACCTGCCAATTAAGTTTCTGGGAGTCCCTTTGATCACCTCGCAACTTTCTGTTAATGACTACATGGCCCTTATCACTAAAATCACAAACAGACTCAATCCTTGGACCATTTTGGTGCTTTATTTTGCTGGAAGATGCTTACTCATCAAATCTATTGTGTATGCTATCGAGGGTTTCTGGTGCAATCATTTTCTTTTTCCTGGCACAATACACTCTACCATCCAGTCTCTACTCACTAGATTCTTATGGCGTGGTAACATCAACCACAAAGGAGGTGTAAAAGTTGCGTGGCAAACAGTTTTTATTCCTCATGAGGAAGGTGGCCTTGGCTTAAAAAACATGCAGGAATGGAATAAAGCTCAAATTCTGGGTCACTTGCTTAAAGTCATTACTAACTCGGACACACTATGGGCTACCTGGGTCAATAAAACTGTCTTAAGGGGAAGTATTTCTGGACTACTAAGCTTCCCACTGATTGTTCTTGGATCTGGAAAAAAAATCTCAAATTTTGTATATTGGCTTTGCAGTTTGTATCGTTCCGTATTAGCACGGGTGAGTCTATCTCACTTTGGTTTGATCCTTGGTGGAACAATGCATGCTTAGCTTCTAACAGAACCTCTAATATCATTTCTCAATATGGAATGCAACCTGGTGATAACCTTAGTGCCATTATTCATAATGGTACTTGGATTTTACCAAGAGCAACCTCAAGAAATCACCATCTGGAACCAATGTTAGTGCACTGGCTATCAAATTTTGTCCCTCCAACTTTGAATACAGGTCCTGATCTTTATTATGGGATGGCTGTGATGCCACAAAAATTAAAACCTGGGATGTTTGGAACTCAATAAGGCTTCGAGGTACCTTGGTTTCTTGGTATCGTGTGGTGTGGCACAAGCTGCATATCAATCGATATGCTCACCGCCAATGGCTTTCTTATCACGGGAGGCTCTACACATTGTCTTGCCTTCACAGATTTGGCCTTCTGGATAACCAACAATGTTACTTATGTATTTGTGGCCGAGAAATGGACTCTCATATCTTTCTTCACTGCTCTTATAGTAAATGGGTTTTGTGCAATCTTATGTCCCCGTTGGGAATCAACATTGTTGGTGATTCATGGCTTGGATTCTCACTTACTTGGCTGATCTTCATGATAAACCTAAGAGCACGGTGGCTCTCTGCTATGCTCAGATATTCTGCTACCATGTTTGGAGGGTGCGAAATGCTCGAGCTCATGACTCTGGGGTCCTTGGTCCGAGGAAGCTGCTTAAGGGTATCAACAGAGATGCTTATGCTAAACTTCAAAGCTCTACTTGGTTTTCTAAGCTTGTAAATACTAGACCAGATCTTGTTTCTTGTAATAGTTTGTAGTAGGTCTTTTCGAGTTTGTTCTTTTGCTTGCTAGCTTTTTATCTCCAATCTTTCCTAGATTGGTTATAAATAGTTTTCTCTATGGCTTGTCATAGAGCTTAGGGTAGATCCCTTCTTGTCTTTGTTTTTTGTTGATATATACTTAACTTAGCAAAAAAAAAGTGCATTCATGGGATTTCGGAGTCGGGGTTCGGGGATATATTAGAGCTGATAAAAGATGCTTTTCCACAAGCACACATTTCTTTGTCTTTTAATGCGGCAAAGAATGTTATTAAAGATTTAGGACTCGATTATCAAAGGATACACGCCTGCCCCAATAATTGTATGCTGTTTTGGGCTAAAAATGAAAAAGAAGAAAATTGTAAAACTTGTGGTGCTTCAAGGTGGGTTGTAGTGGAAAAAATAGGCATCGGGGACAATAATGAGAAGAAGTTAATACACAAGGTCCCGGAAAATGTGATGCGCTACTTTCCACTCAAAAAAAGGTTGCAACGAATGTTTATGTGCAAAGAGTTATCAGAACTGATGTTATAGCATGCAAAAGGTCGAGAAAAGGATGGCAAACTTCGATATCCCGCTGATGCAGAGGCTTGGAAGGCATTGGATGCTCGTTATCCTCAATTTTCATCCGAGAATAGAAACATCAGATTGGGCCTAGCAGCTGATGGTTTCAATCCTTTTTGTACTATGAACATAAGTCATAGTACTTGGCCAATTATTTTGGTTAACTACAACCTTCCCCCATTGCTGTGTATGAAGCAAGAGAATCTAATTCTCTCGACTCTCATATCCGGTCCAGAGTCTCCGAAGAATAATATAGATGTCTTCATATAACCTTTAATTGCTGAACTGAATGAGCTATGGGAAGTAGGCATTGAGAATTATGATGCTCTTACTGACCATACTTTCAACTTGCGCGCTTCTTTGCTTTGGACAATCAGTGTTTTTCCAGGGCTAGCAATGCTATCTGGATGGAGCACAAAAGGCAGACTAGCTTGTCCAGTTTGTAATTATGAAACATCCTCTATGTACCTAAAACATAGTCGAGAAATGTGTTATATGGACCATAGGAGATTTTTCGATCCCGAACACCCATGGAGGCTTGATAAAAGAAAATTTAATGGTCAAATTGAATTAAGAGGTTGTCCAGAGATTCTAACTGGAACAGACATTGAAGAATTATTGGCAGGCTTTGTAAATCATTTTGGGGGGAAGAAACCAGAGAAGAAAAGAAAGCGCCAAAAACTAAGATTAAGCGAATTCGCCTTTCAAGAAAAAAACAATATTCTTTGATCTGCCATACTGGAAGCACAATGTTTCTCGACATAACCTTGATGTTATGCACATCGAGAAGAATGTGTGTGATAAAGTACTTGGCACATTGCTCAATATTGCTGGAAAAATGAAAGACCATATAGAAGCTCGTCTAGATTTGCAAAAACTTGGCATCAGAAAGGTCCTCCATCCTGTTCTATCAAGTGACGGGAAACACCTTGAAATAAGGGTTGCGATATTTGACATGACAAATGAAGAGAAAGATTTATTCTGCTCTGTCCTTCAAAATGCTAAATTGCCATATGGAAGTGCTTCTAATATCAGTCGGTGTGTGCACATAAAGGAGATAAAGGTATCTGGCTATAAGAGTCATGATGCTCACTTTTTCATGCACTACTTATGACAGTTTGCAGTGAAGAAATCTTTGAAACCAGAGGTTGCAGTCCCTTTTATCATATTAGGGGACTTCTTAATATTTGGAGTAAAGTCATCGACTTAAGTGATCTTAAGAGGCTGCAAACAGAAATAATTGAAATTATATGTCAATTTGAGACTATATTCATTCAGGCTTTTTTAAAGTGATGGTGCACCTTCTGATTCACTTGTGCCAAGAAATTAAATTTGGTGGACCGGCACATGTTCGAAGCATGTGGCCAATTGAGCTCTATTTAAATAAATTGAAATCGTATATACGGAATAGATCTAAACCAGAGGGATGTATCACCGAGGGTTACCTGGCCGAATAATGCTTGATATTTTGTTCAAGATTCTTGGGTGGCCATGGAGGATCAAAAATTACCAAGGCTGCAAAATTTGAAAGTTATCCAAAAAAAGTAGAATTTCCTATTGGTTCACACAGAAATAAAGATGGAAAGGCTGTTAATTTAGTTGAAGTTGAATGGATGGCTATTCATCGTTATATTTTGTTCAACTCCGGGAATAAATAAATTAATAGTTTAATCGAGTAAGTTTCTAACTACTAATTATGTTTAACTGTTATAGAATTAGAACCTGTTTTGTCTTGATTTTTAACTAGGTAATTGTTGTAGGGAGCATCGAATCTTAGTAGAAGGACATGCCAAGTCAAAAAGATACAATCGTGAGAGAGAACATTCTGAAGATTTTTGGAAATGGATGAAGGGGGAGGTCGGAAAAAAATATAACATTTCAAAGGAATTGGAAGTGCTTGCAAAGGGACCCTAATCAATCAGCGAAGAAGTATAGTGGATATGTACTTAAAGGATATCGATTCCATACAAAGTACCGAGATGCTAAATATACAACCCAAAATAGTGGGGTATTTCTAACTGCTTTGACTACTAGCTTTGCTAGTTCAAAAGATCAAAATCCACTAGTCGGTGATGTCAATTACTACGGAGCAATTGGAGAGATTTTTGAAGTTGATTATTGGGGAGAATTTTATGTATTAGTGTTCAAGTGTTGCTGGTATAAGGAAGAGAAAGATCTATATGGAATAACTCGAGTCAATTTTAACAGATTATGTCAGAAGTCTGATCCATATGTGCTAGCTTCACAGGTGTAGCAAGTCTTCTACATAGAGGATCCTACTGAAAAGATGATGTATAATGTTATAAAGAAATTGCCAAGGGATTGGTGCGATGTCGAAGCTAAAAATGCAAATGAAGAAGCCAAGGATCCAGTTTTACATGATTTACATAGTAGTGTTCCTCTAGAAACAGACACAGATATTAACTGGTGCAGAGATGATGTCCCAACACGACAAGTCCCCATCAAGGCTAGAATAAATGAAGAAACTACTTAAATTTGTAATTCAAAATATGTAATTATTAAGGGCCTAGTTTCTGATGTATCAACTGTTAATGAAGTGACTTCTTAATTGCCTAATTTATCATGTTTTAATGTATTTTATTTTAATTATTTAACTTGTTCTTAATATAATGTTTCGTTATTTTTAAATCTGTCTTGCTCTTTATTTATGCGATTGCTTTTTAATTTAGAGCATTATTAAATTTATTGACTTGCATACTGCTCTTTTAATGTAATGTACTGCTATATGTTTAAGTGTTTAGTTTTAAGTGTTGTTTATTTAAGTGCCATGTCTCAAATTATTTTAATGCTTTCATCTAATTATACTTTCTCAATATTTTGTAGGATGGCATACATAAATCTCAGGTTGTACCACCAGGGTGATTTTCAGCCTACACAGTATGCCGGTGGTAAAGAACTAGTTATAAGGAATGTCGAAGTAGATAGGTTTGTGTACCCTGTATTGATGGATTATGTCAAGGATGACCTTGAATATTCAGAAATTGAAGGGATTTATGTGAGAAAAGGTGATAAGTAGGGGGGTGGCAGTTGGTGGCCAATGATATGGACTTGTGTTCATACTGCAGGAGCTATAGATGGTGAAAATGTTGATTTTTATCTTGTCAATGTCGTTAATAGCAGTATCGAACCAATGGAGCAGATGTAGCCATTTGTAATAATACGGCCAATAAAGGATATCTTAGCAGGTAATATAGTAATTTCATTTCAGAAATATACCTTAATTGTACATAAACCGGGTCATCAGAAATATATAGGTGTTACTATATTTAGATTTTATTCAAACTCGTAATTATTGTTTTATGTCTTTATAGCTAAAAAGCAAGTCAAGCGGCAGTTTATAACCAGTCAGCAACTATAACAATAGAAGATGAACAAGAAGGTAAACCAAGTTGATAAAGCTGGGAAGAGGAACTCAAAGAACTTTCCCCTAGAGGGTACTCAGAAGTCACCACGGCTTTCTAGAGTGCGGGAAATCACTGATGGTGATATTTGTGAAACTCCTCCAAGTGTTAGGAGGAAGTTGAGTTTACAGGATACTCATGAAGATGAGCGTATGGGAGAAAATGAACTGGAGGTCAGCATATAATTAATCCAGTAATTAGCTAATCTAAAATTGCAGTAATTCACTAATGCCTGTAATTTTCTTGTTAGATTATTGTTGTTTAAGTACACATAAGTACATGTATGTAGCACCTTTATTAATCCAGTAATTTCGTAATACCTATATTAACATGATTTTATGTGAAATTGCAGAATCTACCCCCTCCACCTCCTCTAACAGAGTATGAAAAACTGAGAGTTGTTACAATAAAGAGGAATAATGAAGTGTTTTTTTCCTCAATCTTCCTACACTCTCTTCTGAAGTGAGAAACTCAATTTTGAAAGATAAATCCAAAAAAAAGAAGCATGTGCAAGAGGGGAGCGATGAGGAATATGATCCAGCTGTGGATCTTGAGGTTGCTAGTAAGGATGGTGGATCGGGAACTCAAAGGAAGGCTGCTAGTAAGGATGGTGGATCAGGAACTGAAAAGGTATTTCATAAATGTCATAAAGCTATCATTTTCATATTTTCTAAATTCATCCCCACATGTTTCCTCGGGGTTGATAGTTTCTGGATTCCTAATTTCGTTGTTCAAAAACATTAAGAGCACACAATTTCTTCATACTGTTAATTTGAATGTGAACTGTGATCTGTGAAAAATGTTATAATAGTTTGTAATTCATATATATATATAAACGTTGAGTTTTACATGATTTATGTTTCAGAGAGGGAAAACTGAGAAAAGAAAGGTGTTTATTGGACGTGGACCAACAACACGGTCACGAGCCAAAACTGTTACATCACAGAAGCAAGGAACTGAGGATGCTACTGAGAAGGAAAATCAGTCATTATCGCATATGGAACCTGCAGAACCTCTCATTCAGCTACCGTCTATTGAAGCAAATGGTTCAGTGGAAGCTTTTTTGGCTATGCCAAAGCGCCAAAAGGAAGCAGCGACGACGAAGATTTCTCCAAGTACAAATACAAATACAAAGACTTCTACAGAAAATGTTGTTGAAGAAAATATTTTTCCGAACATTGAAGAAGAGGAGGAATCAAGTACCTTCCCTCCTTTATTTATGATTTGGTAAAATAATTATTTATAAAGGAATTATTCCTTTAAGGTCCTTTAAAGAATACTCAATTTGAGGCTGCCCACATTCATATATTTGCCATAATTGATTAATTTGCATCAGTTTAGTAAATTATTTATAATTGAGGTTAATTGACATAATTGAGGTTATATATGTCATTTAAGTTAATGAAATTGTGAAGTTAACCATGGTTAATTTAAAAATACAAGAAATTTTGAATATATTTTGTGGTGATGTGTACCACAAAACCCGTATATGTTTGGCCTGTTGTTTGGTACTCACACACTCCAAAATCTCTCCATATACTTTGCACCACAAGAACACCTGGACCACAGGGCTTTCCCTTATTATGAAATTTCATTTTTCAAATCAGTTATACAATATTTTCGGTCAATATTTAGAAATATTTTGTTGAGATTTTTGCGGGTAATTAAAAGTAGCAAACACAGATGTCATGTGATTGATGTAAAACTTCTTGCATAAATTTAATGCTGTTAATTTGCATAAACTTCTTGTAATTTATAATGCTGTTAATTGTTATATATATTTTTATATAATTATTAAAACACAACCCCCATGAGAATTAATGTATTATTTATGACACTAGGTCCTTTAGAGTGTCCATAATCCAAGGTATGAGTTATCTATATTTATCATTTTAAATATGGGAAAAAAGAGTTTAAATAAGCTAAAAAATAAGGGTTGCTTATTATAAGGACATCCATTAAAAAAATAAAAACTAAAAATAAGACATCTTTATAAATCAATCTTTCAAATAGGACATATTACAAAAACACCCATAAATATAATCAAATTTATTATAATATTCCTACTTTGTTTGATTTTCCTGCAAGTAAATTTTGCTCATATGTAGTTGAAGTTCCTAAAAGGCTGAGAGGACCGACGAGGATGGATAGGGTTCATAACAGAAATATGGACCATCGAGTTGTCCTTCAAATGAATGAAAGGTTCCAGCCCGTTTCAGATGAGGACAAAGTAAATTATGAACTTAGTAACTTCTTGGGGACACTCGCGAAGCGATGCGTGTCATTTACCTATGTTTCTTGGCGTGATTTTCCGAAAGTTTGAAAAATACACTGTGGAATTATGTCAAGGTATCGCATACATTATTCAATTATCATGATTTATTTTTCAAGCAACGTTATCTTTGATTAACTATACTTGTGTGTTTATTTTGTTGACTTTTTCCAGTAAAGATACATTATACCCGATGAATGTGAAACATGGGTGTTGAAAACCATTTAGTCATCTTGAAAGACACGTAAGAGCCGAATTAAGAAAGCGCATTATAAAGCATTTGAAACTGATGAAGAACGGCTGGAAAATAGGCCAAATGATATTCCCCTTGAGAGTTTCAAGATGTTGCTGGAGTATTGGAATAATGAAAACATTAAGGTATTCTAATTCCCCTTGCACTTTTATATTTAAATCTATATTTATATTTGATCTAAGTGATATAAAGGTATTTCACATTTTTGTAGAAAAGAGCAGCAACAAATGCAAAAAGTTGATGTCAGTATATAGACACACACTACTGGTCCAAAGACTATCGCACAAATTCGAAACAATATGGTATGTTAGTACTTATCATGAATGACAAACATAAAATTTCTATAGGCCATAATCTCAATTATGCAAATTAACCTCAATAAGCTAGTTGTTACGCAGCCTTCTGGTTACATATATTGCTATATATCTCGAAATTAAATTTCTATATTTCTTTTGGCTAACTTGTTCATTTTTGTCAGAAAAAAAGACAAAGAATCAGCGTCCACACCTGAAACAGAGGTATTTTTGAGACTCACGAGCGTACTGATGGTCGTGAGTATAAGACCAACACTAAAGAAATAAAAAACAAGATTGTAAGTCTTTTTTATTAATCTTAGTTGTGTTTTGTGATTTGTTTGGTGTTTAGTAGTTTTATTTATGTACCTGCATGCATTTTTGATTTAATGATTACAAATAGTGAATTTAATTGGATTAAAATGTTCGATTATTTTGAAATTAGTTAGTAAAACATTTAAATTATTGTGTGACCAAGTGTTCATTTGTTTTTCTGGTATGTAGAAAAAGATTAAGGAAAAAATCAATACGAGCGAAGATCCCAACAAGGAACTACTTTTTGATGGAAAAAAAACATGGGCCATCTTGGCTCCATGGAATATGTCCTGATGCTGCAAACGGTTACTCCAGTACTGCTAGTTCGACAAACACTTATGTACACGAGTTAGAAGGAAAGATAAATCAGACTCTGGTGAGTGAAGTCGAGGCATCGATGACGAAGAAGGTACAAGAAGAAGTGGATATGCAAGTCAACAAGATGGTGCATGAGAACATGGCCTAGTTACTTAAAAAAATAGCTGATCTCTAGGCATCACAATCAGTCATCAAGACTTCTACACAACCAGCGATGATGACAATTACCTCACACCAGTTACCGGAGGCTCTGAATTTTAGATTTCAGATATGCACCTTTTTACATATCTTATTTTGCATACTAGTACCAAGTGTTATCGAACTAGCTTTCAGATGTTTATTTATCGTTGTAGACTAAGTACCTGTTCTTTGGAGTATGTGGAGTTGGTGAATTGTGTGAAACTGTAGTATTTTGTGGGGATTTGTGAAAACTGATTTGGAGTTTGGTTAAATTGTTTATTTGGATGACTTGGATGAAAAACAGATTTAATGACATGTTAAATTTATAAACCATTCCTGTCAAATTTTTTTTGAAAAATATGTTACATTAGGTACTTAAAATGGGGCCCACAAGTGGGCCCCACTGGTGGCCCCCATTTTTTTTGGAAATTCTAAGTCCAAAGATAACATACATATTGTGATACTATAGACATAGATTGATATTACCTTTGACAACTATTGTAACATAAATACGAATGTTACACCAGGGCAAAATTAATGTTACCTTAGGGGCCAATGGTAACTCGAAAAAAAAGCAACTTAATTTTTATGTTACCTTAGGGCTTTTTCTGGTTGTGGTAACATTTGTTTGGGCCTGTTGTAACATTTTCTTGGTGTTGCTATAGGCCATTTATGGTGTAGTGATATTATTTATATTTAATATAAATATTTATAGATTTATTTTAAAAATAAACTACTTTCTACTAGCTGTTAATTATCTCAATAGTTTAGATTTAACAATAATTATTTATTGATCGAATTGTTGAGGAATTAAATGGATTAAGTGCACAGAAAAGAGTTTATTTTTAAATAAAATAAATATGAGCACATATAAAAAATTTATATCAAAATCAATTTTATATAAATATATATATATATATTTTAATATAATTTTAAAATATTTTATTTATAAAAAATTATATATTTTTTAGTTTTAATTTTTTTGCCCAACCTAATTAGCTTTAAAAAGGCCCAATCCAAAATCAATTTTATAGAAATTGATTTATTCATACATATAAATATTCACAAGCCCAATACATATAAATATATAAACTTCAGGCTTCAACTACAATCCAGCCCATTTAACACAAAAATGACCCATCCCATTTCCTATAACCCTAAAATCTAAACCGCTCATTTTTATAGTAGTCTAATACTGGTCGTCCATAATCTATCACATATATACAATTGCAATCAGGGTTTCTAATGTTCATAATACTCTCATCCTCGCCTCTTTGTCTCTCTATTCTCTCTGAAACCTTCGTCGCCGTTCTTGATTTGTCCGACAAGTTCATCTATTTCTTCCGATTGAATCTCAGTCTATTCTATACCTAAGATACTATCCATGATTTCCATACGATTTAATCAAACGATCGATTAAATTGTTTAATAGAATTAGGTTGGGTAAATAAAAAAATTCAATTAATGGACTCTAGTTCAAAGCAATTGAACTCGGGAGTAGATCAAAATCAACATGCATATACTTATATATTGACTTTGAGGAATGATAATTGATCTTTAAATAAACACAATTATAAGCAGTAATGAAAATGTGGTATAAACTCAGGGTTCTTACTGGTTAACATTAGTCTTTCTTTACTTGGCTAAGCAGATTTGTTAAAATTATTTGTTGACTAATATAATAATACTCAGTAATTATTGCATCTATTATATAGCATAAATCTCTTGCACACACATGCCCTCACACAAAGACATGGCTGAGATTTCTCTTAAGAAGCCCAGTATCTTGATCACTGGTGTGAAACGGCCACAAATAGAAATTAAGAGCATTCTTGCATTTTTCTATATCTTTGTGTGAAAATTTGTTTACATTTGTGATTTGCTTGATGATGGAAGTATTATTAAGATAACATGAGTGCATATTAAGTAAGAAAGGGTCCAAAACTAGTCAAATCAATCATGAACAGTTGAGTATTGGTCATTAATTCAGAATTTTACAGAATGACTGCATCCTATTAAATGAACCTTTGCCTCTTTGTATAATATCCTTCCATCTTAACACTCTTTTACATATAAAAATAATATATTTATACACACTATTGTTTCTTTCTTGCATGTTTCATTAATGCATCTGCACAACTCTATGAGTTCCATTGCTTGAACTCTCTACACAGCCTTTGCATTTATAAGCCCGGTGTACATCCTTGCAATAATGTTATTATATAACTACAAGTACTCTAGAATACAACTAGAATTAAATACACCCGGATGGAGTCAAAATTACTTGCACTAAAACTACAAGTATGTGATTAAATGGCAACAAGTCAGTCTTTGTGTGCACTATATGTGCTTAATACTTGAGTAATAGTTGACATTGTAATATGAGATTATCCTTCTCTCCATTGCATTTAAGAATATCACTATGCTCATGTCAGTCCTACATCATTTGTATTTATTTTATGTTCTTACTTATAATAAATATATTCTTATTCCTTCATTAATATAGCATATGCTCTATAAATGCACCTGCATGCATGTATATTACACACACACACAAACATAAACACAAACATAAACTACACTCTCTCTATCTTGCATGGATCCAAGACATTCACATTTTTATCCAAGGAGAACTCCAATGCTTCTCCCTCTCATTGACACCATTGATGGGAGATCACTGTCTAAATCTCCTTATCAGTCACATGAAGCACTTTTTCCAAACTACCACCATCGTTATCCTCACCATAAAAAGCAAAAACACAACACCACACATCTAGCACCTCTATATCATAGTACACATGAAAAATTACCAAGAGTTAGGAACCCAACTCAAATCAAGTCATAAATGCCACTCCTTTAAACCTTGCACCACCAGCACTGCCATACATGCACTTAACACCGCCCACACCTACATTGGTCAAACTGACCAATTATGGTAAGCTCAACAGAATGTTGAAGAACATTCAAACTGGAATGATGATTCAAGTTGAGCAAATGGGTGAAATTTTTAAGATAATCATGGCTGCTAAATGGGATAACTTTGTTTTCTATAGAGTTAGGAACTATCATGTGCATCTCATAAGTGAATTCTATGTGAACATGAAAGTTTGTCAACGGGAAGATGGTGTCTACTATGTTGAGTCTTATGTGCAAGGGATCAATATGAAGGTTGATAGTAACTCTATTCATAGAGCTATGAGGTTAGGAATCAATACTTTACAAAAACTATGCATTAACATCTTTGAAAAAATTGATTTTAACCAAAAGGAGTTTGAGTTATATGTTGGCCTTTTCTGTGATGATGATGTGCATTTAGGTCTTTGTGAGTCTAATTGGGGTATTCACTTCAAACACTTCACACACACACATATCAAAAACTGGATGTGATTCTTAGGGTAAACATTCTCCCTAAACCAAAACAAGATAGGGTTTTTGATTTTATTGATCTCAAGGTAATGTTTCAACTAGTAACTAATAGGTTGAGTTTAACTTGAGTTATGTCATAATTTTAAACATGATAAATGGGTTTTATGAAGATTTTATGTCATATGCCTTGCTTATAACCTCCCTGTTTAAAATTAACCAAGTTAACCTAATCAAAACCTTTGCTCAACAAATTGAATACTTTAATGTTGAAACTCTTTACCAAGATAAGGTCCCCTTGAGTGTGTGTAATCCCCAACCTGTGAATCTGATCAAAATGCCTAAAATTGTTAATCTTGAGAAAACGAACAATGAGATTCAAATGCTAAGAGTTGAAATTAACAGTTTAAACGAACTTAATCTTAAGTTGGTCAATATGATTAATTACTTAAAAGAAAAGATTCTTTGGAAAGAGGCTTTACTTAAGGATTCTGAAGCAACCATAAGAAGGCATGTGAGTGAGGAGGCAATTGAGCCTGTGAGTGTTGGTGTTGGTAAGAAGGATGATGAGTTTGTTGGTGTTGGTGAAAAGGGAGATGAGTTTGTTGGTTTGGGTTGTAACGCCCCTAAATCCGGGGTCAAGGGATTTGGTCGTCACTATGAAACCTCAATCCAAATCAACCTGTTTAATCAATAAATAAATTCCAGCGGAAGATATTAATTATTTATGACCCCAAGCTAATCCAAGATCTTTTAAGGTTACAGTTCTAGAAACAAGATATCCAAATTCCATAAATAAAATTTTCACTTTCTTTTAAAACTCTTTTCAATAATTCTCAATCTCAAAACTTAACCCGCTAGTATAACTTCGAAAAGAACTATATCAGGCCCAACTATAAAATACACAACTATAATATAAATAACTCTATATAATAGAACTTACACTAGTCCGCAAACCCTGAACCAACCACCTTCCAAAAGCTTCTTCTTTGACTTCTCGAATTTCGCAGCTAAAAAACACAAGCTAATCCTCACTGGAAGGCTAAATTTAAAAATAGGAAAGTATAAGCGAAAGAAATGCTAAGCAAGTTCATTATAGCATATATATGGTCTTTTTGATATAAAACCGACATCTGCATTAGAGCAGAACATTTTAAATCATAATTGCTGAACCAGAAAAGTTTTAGTTAAGGAATCCCATTCCTTAAATGTATTTAAAATCCTTTTGATATTTTCGAGCGAAAATGCTTCAGCAATACTTAGAATCTGGACAAGAATAAAACTTGTAAAACCGTGTTTACGGAAATATCGTAAACCACAATAACAAGAAGCAATGATTATGGATTGAATCATAAACTTTATTCAAAACCGAACTCTTGATATTAATATTCATTTTGTTGTCATATCAAATTAGATATCAATACGAACTTTGATGCTCACAACATCCCATACTGAAGCCAACATCAATCATCTATACTAATACCACCTTTGATATTTAATAACAAAGTAAGTATCAGCATAAATCATAAACTGAATCAAAACTGTATTGCATCATTAATTCAAAACAGAATCAGTTGACAAATCATTTATTCTATGATTATCAAAAGTAATATAATAATTTAGATTGGAATCCTCGAATGATGGTGTGTTGCCGCCGGTGATCAGTCGCGGAGCAAAACCGGTATGCCGAAGCATATCCAACTAAACAAATGGGGCACCCAAGGCACATATCGGCCTAGCAAGGTAGTATATCATGTATAATACATAGCTTACACTGGACCGCTGCTGATAAGTGGATTTTATATCCACTTGGAATGCTTTATTACAAGCTTAAATTGGTGTTTTGGACTCAAGTTGTTGGTATTTTGATGTGTTTTTGTGTTAATGCATTTCAGGTATCAGTTAAATGAAAAAAAGAGCTTTTAAAGGAAATATGATGAAAAGTGATCAGAATTTGTAACACCCCCAGATCCGGGGTCGGGGATCCGGGTCGTCACGGTCTTTCTTTCCACAATATCACTTCACTTAATTAATAATAAATAACCTTATGCTGTGACCCCACACTAACACACACCACAACCCGTTATAGTCTCAGAGATGAAATTTAAATAAGTACAAGTCTTTGAATCCACAATTTAAAAGTTATTACAACCCAAAATGATTACTTGATAAATTTACAGTTAATTGCCATTATCTGCCACAAGTTATAATTATACATAATTGATTCTCAAAAGTAGATGGTCTGATCTACAATAGATCTACCTCTGCAGCTATAGCAGCTACAACATCAACGGGAAGACGCGGGACGCTTCCCACGCGCTTGCGCTGGGTCTGCTGGGGTCTGGCCATCTTTCCTAACTGTTGTTGTGTGATGAAGAAATAAAGCAAGGGTGAGCAGCAAGCCCACCAAAATAATATGTATAATGATTTACAATATATGAGCCTACTCATAATACTCATGAAAGTCTTGGTCAAAAGAAATGAACCAAGTTTGATATCTTAATGCGATGAAGTCGCAAAATATTCAGTATATATACATATATACTTTTCAAAATATTGGAAGTCCTCTTCCATGCATAATATACACAAAGTCCCAGTGTATAACTGTATATATAAAAAAAATATCGTTGCAAGGTGATCTCATATATCTAACCTTGTCTCAACGTTTTTCTGAAAATCTTTGTCATTCATAAGACAATTAATAATTAGATATAAGTTTAAAAGATGAGGTTACCAATTACCCCAATATACTTATATCTTTCCCAATACTACTTGAACTACCACCGTTCAAGTTATAATCAGTTTCAAAAGTTCATCACATAGATGAGACTACAAGACAAGATTTGAATAGATTCAATCTTTGAAATATTATTGAATGAAATAAAGTTACGAGATTCTTTATTTAGTCCCGATATATATATATCCACATATATATATCTCTTAAACATTTCCTGGAACCTCTGTTATGTAAAGTATGAACAGAGTTTGAAACATCCAATGAATTTTGGAAAGGAAAAGAATTTTGGCATAAACCCGATATCTTGCTGATCAGGCAAAGATACCAATAAGTAACCTTTTCTACTATAGATGGATGAATTCCTCACCGGTCATCACCCTGGCCGCATTAGGACCTCGCGCTAGACCGTACCCCGGCCCCTCACGCGTTGATGGACTGCCACCCAGCCACTTACACAATAATAGACCGTACCCCGGCCTGTCGCTTATGCCGACTCAATGAGATGGGCTTACTTCCCGAACGTTGGGCAAGTAATCAATTCATTTACCAAATCTGCAACCTCGTTGCGAATATTAAATACACCACAGAGCCGGATTCCCCAGGTTTTGAGCGAGTATTTAAATCCCCTTTAAAAAGGAAGATCTTAAATATAAAAATGAGTTTTGGGATCCGCTCTGACTTTTAAAAATCATTTTGAAGACTCGAAAACACTTTAAAGAGTGTTTGGAGTAAGGCTGATTTAATGAAGTAAATCAGTCCCCAGAATATTAGAAAATATCTGAATATTATTAATTAAATAATATTCCCATAAAGAATAGTCTTTATAGAAATAATTGAAGTAGAAGTATTAGAATTTATACTTGAAACGAGTTTTAATTAACCAAAGCTATACTTATATGAAAGTATTATCTTTATTTGAATAATCGAAAATAAGTTTGATTATTGACATCTTATTCTTTAATAAAATAAAGAATATATTTCAGCAAATAATCGGAGTCATAGATCCTCAAATGAATATTCAAATAATATTCAATAAATAAAATAAGCTGAGTCATAATACCTCGAATGAATATTATAAATAATATTCATTAAATAAAATAAAGGAGTCATACATCCTCAAATGAATATTCAAATAATATTCAATAAATAAAATAAAAGAGTCATAAGCCCTCGAATGAATATTCAAATAATATTCAATAAATAATAAAATGAGTCATACGCCTTCGAATAATATTCGAAATAATATTCAATAATAAATAAAGTTTAAAGTTATCGAATAAACCTTATTCGATTAATAGTTTTGAAAACTATGACCATATATATGTATATATATATAAATATATATATATATATATATATCCATATCCATATATATACAAAATCTACTCGGGATCCTCGACTCCCGGTTTTAGAAAATATTTTCACCTTTTGGGTCCCTATACTAAGGGTATATGCAAGTTACCGCTATCCTCTAGCATAGGTATTATCAACTGAACCAACAGATATATATTTCAAGAATATGAAACAGGCATGCATATATACCATATCACATGCTACAATATATCGCAAGAATTTGCTAAATAACCAACATGCATCTATCGCAAGATAATGCATATACAAGTGTATTCATCACAACAACAGTATAACGGATAGAATACTTGCCTGAGCGACTTGGGGTGATAAAAGGCTCGGGACGAGTCTGGTAACCTATAAACAACAAGTAAGTTGGAATTAAACCAAAATCACTTGTAAATCTATACTTTAACTAACTTAGACTCTAACGCTTGATTTTGCGCTCACTGATTTGCTTAAGTCACTCGGGTACCCTCGGCTCCTTCATTTTTAATAATTTAACCTTTACGAGTTTTAAAGCGATTCCTTCGCGAGTGACTTACCAACTGCCTAAAACACTTACCATAAATGTTTCATGCATTAATTAACCCTTTTTGGTCTTTAACCTACATTTCAAAGTAAGGCGAGGGAAAAAGTTTCGTTCGTGAAACGCCGTTACTTGAAACGGTCGTTTCTCCTAAACCGTAAATCGGAATCGAACGAACTACATATCAAAACGAAGCTCGTAACATGAGCTATCTAAACATGGCAGTGGTCACAATCTAGCAGGGGTTCTCGGGTCCTAATGTTATGCACAAAAACAGTCCAAAGAAAATCGGACATTACGACGGCTATGTTTACGCGATTTCCCAATTTTTTTACCATTCCAAATCATATCAATCCAACTACCAATCAACAAAAACTCAAGATACATATCAATGATACTGATTTCAGTCATAATAAGCTCAAGGATCTCAATCCAATCATATATTATAACATCTCCAAATTCAACTAAACTACTTAACAATTAAGCTCGAATCATGCTTATCGTTCGAATAACTACTCATCCATCCAAACCATCACCAAACTTCAACATTAAAACTTATTACTAAAGGGTGTGAAGATTTATACCTTTCTTGGAGGGTGGAAAGTTACTAGGAAGCCTTATGGAGCCTCCTACAAGCTTGATCTTTCCAAAGAAATCAAGAATGCAAAGTTAGGCTTTGAAGTTTCTAAAAGTCCGATTTAAAGAACTGTAAAAATGAGGGTCTTACCATGCTTATTTGGAAGAGACTTGTGAACAAGAGTTGTAGGCCATCTCAATACCTTTCCAAAGAGCTATAGAACACAACATTTGAGTGAGTATTGAAGGAGGTATGACAATTTCAAGTTGCTGGGTTTGTTTTGGCCGAGAGCTTCTCTTCATGGGAGCAAAGTCAAATTTTTAATTTTTGTGTTATGATATTTTGCTTGGTTGATTTCCTTTTTGGCTTGGCAATTTTGATCTTTTACCATGGTAACTTTTGCATGGCCAAGAATCAACCAACAACACACTTCTTTTTGTCATGCTTATGTCACCATGCTTGTGTCACCTTTTTAACACATGTCCTTTCCTTGTGGTTTGATGATGTCATAATCCTTGGCTTCTTGTACAAGCTTGTCTCTTGGTCGCTTATTTGTTTTACGGTTCGCTTAACTTTCGTTCTCGTTCGTCGTTTGAGGGATCATATCTGGGATCTTATTACTTGGGTTCCCCTAAAGCTTTCTCAATATTTTATATTCCTTTTATGATCCTCTCTTATAATCCTTGAATTTAAATCCTTTTAATCATGTTACCTTATACTCATTTCTTTCGGTATCTGGTGGATTTTCGGGAAAAAATCAAAGTGTCCGGATTCGAATTTTAACGACCTTTACATACACTCATATACCACATAGAGTACTAATAATATCTCATAAGATCAATAACAGAACCCCTACATAGCGTGGCATGAAAAGTTTTCTCGTTCAGCAAAAACACTATTCATAAGGGTTTCAAAATTTCTCAAAAATTGGGGTTATTACAGTCTCCCCTCCTTAAAAGGATTCCGTCCCGGAATCAGATAGAAAACAAATGGGGATACTTTCTTAGCATTACACTTTCTAACTCTCGAGTCAATTTTCCACATTGTGGTTCTACCACCAAACTCTGCCTAGTTTGATAATCCTTCTCCTAAGCACTTGTTCCTTTTCACTCTATAACCCTTCCTGGTTGCTCCATATAGGTTACGTCGGGTTGCATATCTATGCGCTCATATGCCCCTATTTGACTGGCATCCGAATTACACTTCCTTAACATTGATACGTGGAACACGTTATGAACTTGCTACATATTCGGGGTTAGGGCTAGCTTATATGCTAACTTCCCAAACGTCTTAATATATCCAAGGGTCCAACAAATTGTAGAATTAGCTTTCCTTTCTTTCCGAACCTCATCAATCCTTTCCAAGGGATACCTATAACATTACTAGGTCCCCTATTTCATACTCTTTGTCCTTTCGTGTCAAATCGACATACTTCTTATGTCCTTCCTGGCTACTACCAGTCGTCCTCTGATTAGATCTATTATATCCCTGGTCCTTTGGACTACTGCGGGTCCGAGCATCTTACGCTCTACAACTTCATCCTAACATAAGGGAGATCGACATTATCTTCCCTCAAGAATCTCATAAGGCGACATCTCGATAATGACATATGATCTATTATCGTAAGATAACTCAATCCGAATTAAGTGATCATTCTAAATTCTTTCAAGTCTATTGCACAGACTCTCATTATAGCTTTTAGCATTAGAACTTTTGCTTCTCAATACTCATTCTTTTCCAGTTCGTAATCGCTATCACCTTCCGTTCCTAATATTATACTGGTTATACTTTTGCTCGTTAGCGTTCTATAACCTTTTAATAACCATGCCAACCTTAGTATCACGAATGTGTTCCCATTCCGCATACTACCACCACTTTATTACTCCTTTTTCAGTTGTTTCTATTTTCCAAAATTTGATCAATCATATAGAAGTAAAGGAATTCGTTGAGAGATCACTATGATCATGAACACTTGTTATATCGCATAGTTAGTACAGAAGGTGGCCAGCCTTTAGTACTTGACAAGCAATTAAACAACATGTGGTATCCTACTAGGCTTCTATCACAAAGATAGATAGTCATTCGGCAATACCTCCCCTTCTGGAAGGGTTGTTCTTCTCAGCTTACATGAAATGAAAAGAAGAGAAAAGAACGAACTGAAGAGAATTGTATATAGGAAAAAAATATACTGCCACAAAATATCTGGCTTGGAACCTACCTCTGAACTATAGAGGTTTGTCATAGGAGAACAAAACATATACGTATATAAATCAACATTAAGCATTATAGCCTCGTATTTCCCATGCCTAAATATTTTCGCTATCCCGTCCATCATTCTATGGACCCACACTTTTCCTCGAGCTTATACACAATTACCTTTGAAACTCCCTCGACATCGAAAATCGAATCTGGGATCTCATTCTAGACATCATCGTTACTTGAATTCTATGCTTGCACCGCAACCTTCCTCGTATAATAATACGACTCTCTATTGATAAGAAAGAATAATTATTCACTAGGTAGATACTCTACTTAATTAGTCTATCAATGATAACTTATACACTACCACGACCCGATTAGTGGTACTCAATCTCAACACCCATTCCAATACAACTCTCACGGTTGTAATCAGCTCATTACTCGCAGAATCATTGCTGCCTTACTATGGTCCACCACTGACCCACTGTAGTCATTCATTTTCCATGAAGTCTTAATAGCTAACCATACGGAGTCTATCCATGTCGTAACAAATCCTTCTAAGGAGGTAACATAATCACCATTCCTGATTCATGAAGAACACTCCTGATCCTGACATACATACATGACATGAAGCATATAAAATTTCAGAAGAGTTTCAATCAAAGCACCGATAGCAGGTTAATACCATTCTTAATCATATGCCTTCAATAGAAGACTTAACTCAAAGGTTTGTTTGGTCCTTTTTGAAACATGGTCCTGGCTTATCTCAAGATAGGACCTTCTAAGATAGATAGCCCGTTCATGGCGATTACACAATTTAAACCTTTACCAACTACTATTACGGTTGGGTATTGCACAGTCATCAGAAGGAATGTCAATCTTCCAAACCATAATTCAACCTTCACATTTTTAACCATCATCACTGTATTCTTTTGGCACACGCGCCTATAATTTTTCCTTTTACCGTTAAAGTGTCGGCCACCTCTTTGGCCTTTCCTGATAGTAATAGTTCCTTACAGTCAATGTCATTTTAACCACCTCCAATTAAATTTTCTACCTTATTTCAATCACAGCTTATGTGAAAATACTTTTCTTTAATATCTGATGAGTTAAAAAAAAAAATATCACCATTTTTCCATAAGTTATTGCCTCAATCTTTAGAGGTTAATCACTGTCATGACTGACTCTCAATCATAATTAGAACATCTTTTATCTTAAGTCCTAATTGCCCTGAACAATTTCGACCATTACTGGTTCGATCCATACTTTCTCGTGGTTTAACACGTGCCCCATTTGGCATCATTATAATTACGTCATTTTTCTTTATCAACATTTCTATTCTTGAGAATTTTGAATATTACCTTTCTCCTTGTAAAACCTCTAAGGTTATCCTTGATTCGTTCCTCCTGTATTCCCTAGATACAGGGCATATCAACATACCCTTTACTAATACTAGAACCATTATCTATATGTTTCTGAAAAATTTTCTCCACTGATACTTAAAGGTTGTTGTTACCTTAATCCTTTCCAAATCATACTGTCAAAACTCATACTGTCCCTATTAAGGGTGAAATGCCAACCTTTATGCATTCCCCTAGGATTCATTTTAAGTTACCGATGCTCTATCCTTAATTCCACCTTTAAAAAAAGTACAAGCATCCTTCCATGGATAAATAAAGTCATATATCCCTGATAAGGGTATCTTATTCAATCATTCCCACCTCGATAGTCTATACCGAATTTCACAATAGCATCCTTATTCAATATTGAGGTCAATCCATATGGCCTCCAAAAGATAACAATGGTCATCCGCTTTTCTTTCCTGATTTGGTAATGATAACATGGATGTTCTGGAAGATATTGGTCATGTTCAACGTGAACTTCTTCTTAATAATTCCTTATTTACTTTTGTTGTTTATCTCAACAGTCACCTCAATGTTGGGATATCTTTCATATCTGGCGTCTCCCTTTCTGGGTATCATGCCACCGGTCTTACACTTCACCTTCTTGAAGGTCACTTCCTTCATCCAATTTTCTTAATTTCTTACTTTCTTATCCCCTTAGTCTATCCGCGTCTCATTATTTATCCTTCGAATTATCTCAAGGTTTCCTCGAATCCTCCCAACTTAAAGGGGGATAAAATATACATAACTCTTATGCCTTCAACCATCAATTTTAACTCATGGTGAATCACCCTCATACCAATGATTACATACTTTCTTATTTCTATTGCTACGAGTCTTTAGGGTTTCCTCATACCCGACTCCCTTATCATTCCTCAAACTCTCTTGCCTTTATATTCCTTTCTCTTATCGTTATTTCATGAACCAACACAACATAAGCATTGATTTCGACATCCCGTCATTCTGGATTCGTGCCCTTAGAACGAATCTTGACAACTTTTACAACTTAAATTCATAATTCATCATACTCGTCTGCCTTTGTTCTGGCTCTAAAGCTTTTATACTATTTCATAACCTTGGGAATTACGATCCCGAAAATAATTGGCTGAACTTTAATCAGTTTATTATAATCTCTTGCTCCGTGCCTTCCTTGGCCTTTCACCAGCGGGTGGTCTCTCTCTTGGGAGGGTAAGTGACAAAACAGTCTTTTGTGGTTCGTCAATCATTTAGAATCTCAAATGATTCATCTATTTCCTTTAGCCAGGCTCTTGCCTCGACTGGGTCAGTTTGTTCCTTGGAACTCTGAGAGCTTAGCGACTTAAAGGTCATGAAAGAATTTCCCACCGCACTGTCTCCTCAGGGTGGTGGTTGGAGATAATAGTCTAAGTTCTCTTTAGACAGGTCCATGAATTGCCGTATAGGAGTACCGTCCCGGGTCTCCTTTCCTTACTCGACTTTATGTTTCCTTATTATGAAATGTTTCATCCTACTCCCCATAATTGGGGTCATCTTTTAATTTAAAATCCTCATTTTCCACTCCATTATGTCATGGGTTCCTTCTATCTTGATGGCGACCTCCCTGACTATCACATTCAGGGTTTACTCTAAATCTTATTCCTCAAACTATGGCTCTCATCTAAGTTCTCATCTTTAAGCTCTTAAACATTTGGAACCCAAATTCTATAGGAATACCTCATTATTCCCTTATCATCTCTCTCGGTATTAATCTCATATCTATTTGTTGGCTCTCTGCCTTCATTCATCACTTTTTCTGGCACAATATGTTCCTTTCCAATAATTCGGGCTGTATTGCAATCTCAAACAACTTTTCGGTACCGGCTCCGGTTACCTTCATATCTATTTCCATTTTTTTTTTTTCAAAATCTCTTATCAACTCTCCCAAAGACATTATCATCTTGAGTCTCTCCTTTTTACTAAGGGCATCAGCCACCATATTGGCTTTCCCCGAATGATAAAGAATCTCCCAATCATTATTCTTGATTAGCTCTAACTGCCTCCTCTGGCATATGTTGAGCTCTTTCTTCGTGAAAATGTACTATAGCACTTATGGCTTAGGTAATTCTCGCACTTCTCTCCATACAAGTAGTGCCTCCAATCTTTAGGGTAAAACTATTGCCACGAGCCTAAGCTCATGGGCGGGGATATCGAATTTCATATTACCTTAATTGTCTTGACATGTACGCGATTACCTTACCGTGCTGCATAAGCACGCACCCTAAGCCCTTGTGCGAAGCGTCACTACACTTCACAAAATCTCCTTTTCCATCTGGCAACGCCAGCATAGGGGCCGTCACCAACCTTTGCTTCAGTTCTTAAAGGCTGTTCTCGCATTTCTCTGTCTATTCGAACTTCTCAGTCTTATGAGTAAGCCGCGTTAAAAGGGCTACTATCTTTACAAACTTGAACGAACCTCCGGTAGTCGACCTAACCATGGTCATCAATTCATCCGTGGTCCTTTATCCAATCTTGTCAGGATCCTCCATGGGATCCTCCTCAACAACTATCCCTTCTAGGACAACATCCTCAACCGCTACATCCTCAATATCAACATCATCCGGTCCTGCGTTAGGACACTCTATCGGATCCACAATCCCATCTCCAATTAGTAATAAAACATCATCGCGTTGATGTTCCTCAACTTCAGGATTCGGAGTCCCGCTACCATATACGATAATGAACTACGCTTCTATCGCTACATTTATAAGGGTTCCCATAAGGGTTTTAACTGTCAGTACTACGTTAGGTAGTCCGACTATGAACTTGGCAAGAGTTCTTATTATCTTAGTGAACTTATTATCTTAACGTCCCATCATCTCTGAGGTTTATAACGCTTAGCTCTGATACCATTTCTGTAACACCCCCAGATCCGGGGTCGGGGATCCGGGTCGTCACGGTCTTTCTTTCCACAATATCACTTCACTTAATTAATAATAAATAACCTTATGCTGTGACCCCACACTAACACACACCACAACCCGTTATAGTCTCAGAGATGAAATTTAAATAAGTACAAGTCTTTGAATCCACAATTTAAAAGTTATTACAACCCAAAATGATTACTTGATAAATTTACAGTTAATTGCCATTATCTGCCACAAGTTATAATTATACATAATTGATTCTCAAAAGTAGATGGTCTGATCTACAATAGATCTACCTCTGCAGCTATAGCAGCTACAACATCAACGGGAAGACGCGGGACGCTTCCCACGCGCTTGCGCTGGGTCTGCTGGGGTCTGGCCATCTTTCCTAACTGTTGTTGTGTGATGAAGAAATAAAGCAAGGGTGAGCAGCAAGCCCACCAAAATAATATGTATAATGATTTACAATATATGAGCCTACTCATAATACTCATGAAAGTCTTGGTCAAAAGAAATGAACCAAGTTTGATATCTTAATGCGATGAAGTCGCAAAATATTCAGTATATATACATATATACTTTTCAAAATATTGGAAGTCCTCTTCCATGCATAATATACACAAAGTCCCAGTGTATAACTGTATATATAAAAAAAATATCGTTGCAAGGTGATCTCATATATCTAACCTTGTCTCAACGTTTTTCTGAAAATCTTTGTCATTCATAAGACAATTAATAATTAGATATAAGTTTAAAAGATGAGGTTACCAATTACCCCAATATACTTATATCTTTCCCAATACTACTTGAACTACCACCGTTCAAGTTATAATCAGTTTCAAAAGTTCATCACATAGATGAGACTACAAGACAAGATTTGAATAGATTCAATCTTTGAAATATTATTGAATGAAATAAAGTTACGAGATACTTTATTTAGTCCCGATATATATATATCCACATATATATATCTCTTAAACATTTCCTGGAACCTCTGTTATGTAAAGTATGAACAGAGTTTGAAACATCCAATGAATTTTGGAAAGGAAAAGAATTTTGGCATAAACCCGATATCTTGCTGATCAGGCAAAGATACCAATAAGTAACCTTTTCTACTATAGATGGATGAATTCCTCACCGGTCATCACCCTGGCCGCATTAGGACCTCGCGCTAGACCGTACCCCGGCCCCTCACGCGTTGATGGACTGCCACCCAGCCACTTACACAATAATAGACCGTACCCCGGCCTGTCGCTTATGCCGACTCAATGAGATGGGCTTACTTCCCGAACGTTGGGCAAGTAATCAATTCATTTACCAAATCTGCAACCTCGTTGCGAATATTAAATACACCACAGAGCCGGATTCCCCAGGTTTTGAGCGAGTATTTAAATCCCCTTTAAAAAGGAAGATCTTAAATATAAAAATGAGTTTTGGGATCCGCTCTGACTTTTAAAAATCATTTTGAAGACTCGAAAACACTTTAAAGAGTGTTTGGAGTAAGGCTGATTTAATGAAGTAAATCAGTCCCCAGAATATTAGAAAATATCTGAATATTATTAATTAAATAATATTCCCATAAAGAATAGTCTTTATAGAAATAATTGAAGTAGAAGTATTAGAATTTATACTTGAAACGAGTTTTAATTAACCAAAGCTATACTTATATGAAAGTATTATCTTTATTTGAATAATCGAAAATAAGTTTGATTATTGACATCTTATTCTTTAATAAAATAAAGAATATATTTCAGCAAATAATCGGAGTCATAGATCCTCAAATGAATATTCAAATAATATTCAATAAATAAAATAAGCTGAGTCATAATACCTCGAATGAATATTATAAATAATATTCATTAAATAAAATAAAGGAGTCATACATCCTCAAATGAATATTCAAATAATATTCAATAAATAAAATAAAAGAGTCATAAGCCCTCGAATGAATATTCAAATAATATTCAATAAATAATAAAATGAGTCATACGCCTTCGAATAATATTCGAAATAATATTCAATAATAAATAAAGTTTAAAGTTATCGAATAAACCTTATTCGATTAATAGTTTTGAAAACTATGACCATATATATGTATATATATATAAATATATATATATATATATCCATATCCATATATATACAAAATCTACTCGGGATCCTCGACTCCCGGTTTTAGAAAATATTTTCACCTTTTGGGTCCCTATACTAAGGGTATATGCAAGTTACCGCTATCCTCTATCATAGGTATTATCAACTGAACCAACAGATATATATTTCAAGAATATGAAACAGGCATGCATATATACCATATCACATGCTACAATATATCGCAAGAATTTGCTAAATAACCAACATGCATCTATCGCAAGATAATGCATATACAAGTGTATTCATCACAACAACAGTATAACGGATAGAATACTTGCCTGAGCGACTTGGGGTGATAAAAGGCTCGGGACGAGTCTGGTAACCTATAAACAACAAGTAAGTTGGAATTAAACCAAAATCACTTGTAAATCTATACTTTAACTAACTTAGACTCTAACGCTTGATTTTGCGCTCACTGATTTGCTTAAGTCACTCGGGTACCCTCGGCTCCTTCATTTTTAATAATTTAACCTTTACGAGTTTTAAAGCGATTCCTTCGCGAGTGACTTACCAACTGCCTAAAACACTTACCATAAATGTTTCATGCATTAATTAACCCTTTTTGGTCTTTAACCTACATTTCAAAGTAAGGCGAGGGAAAAAGTTTCGTTCGTGAAACGCCGTTACTTGAAACGGTCGTTTCTCCTAAACCGTAAATCGGAATCGAATGAACTACATATCAAAACGAAGCTCGTAACATGAGCTATCTAAACATGGCAGTGGTAACAATCTAGCAGGGGTTCTCGGGTCCTAATGTTATGCACAAAAACAGTCCAAAGAAAATCGGACATTACGACGGCTATGTTTACGCGATTTCCCAATTTTTTTACCATTCCAAATCATATCAATCCAACTACCAATCAACAAAAACTCAAGATACATATCAATGATACTGATTTCAGTCATAATAAGCTCAAGGATCTCAATCCAATCATATATTATAACATCTCCAAATTCAACTAAACTACTTAACAATTAAGCTCGAATCATGCTTATCGTTCGAATAACTACTCATCCATCCAAACCATCACCAAACTTCAACATTAAAACTTATTACTAAAGGGTGTGAAGATTTATACCTTTCTTGGAGGGTGGAAAGTTACTAGGAAGCCTTATGGAGCCTCCTACAAGCTTGATCTTTCCAAAGAAATCAAGAATGCAAAGTTAGGCTTTGAAGTTTCTAAAAGTCCGATTTAAAGAACTGTAAAAATGAGGGTCTTACCATGCTTATTTGGAAGAGACTTGTGAACAAGAGTTGTAGGCCATCTCAATACCTTTCCAAAGAGCTATAGAACACAACATTTGAGTGAGTATTGAAGGAGATATGACAATTTCAAGTTGCTGGGTTTGTTTTGGCCGAGAGCTTCTCTTCATGGGAGCAAAGTCAAATTTTTAATTTTTGTGTTATGATATTTTGCTTGGTTGATTTCCTTTTTGGCTTGGCAATTTTGATCTTTTACCATGGTAACTTTTGCATGGCCAAGAATCAACCAACAACACACTTCTTTTTGTCATGCTTATGTCACCATGCTTGTGTCACCTTTTTAACACATGTCCTTTCCTTGTGGTTTGATGATGTCATAATCCTTGGCTTCTTGTACAAGCTTGTCTCTTGGTCGCTTATTTGTTTTACGGTTCGCTTAACTTTCGTTCTCGTTCGTCGTTTGAGGGATCATATCTGGGATCTTATTACTTGGGTTCCCCTAAAGCTTTCTCAATATTTTATATTCCTTTTATGATCCTCTCTTATAATCCTTGAATTTAAATCCTTTTAATCATGTTACCTTATACTCATTTCTTTCGGTATCTGGTGGATTTTCGGGAAAAAATCAAAGTGTCCGGATTCGAATTTTAACGACCTTTACATACACTCATATACCACATAGAGTACTAATAATATCTCATAAGATCAATAACAGAACCCCTACATAGCGTGGCATGAAAAGTTTTCTCGTTCAGCAAAAACACTATTCATAAGGGTTTCAAAATTTCTCAAAAATTGGGGTTATTACAGAATTGGAATCCAAGGCCATTTTCAAGTTGTAGAGAATCTTAATAGCTTCGCGTGGGCAGTTGAATCGCCTAATACTGACGAGTAGAACTCAAGTTATGGTCAAAACAAGATTCATCAGAATATTTTCCCAGTCAGTAGCTTAGCGCCCGCTCAGGAGAGCCGAGCGGCCGCTCAGGGCGCGGCTGGTCGCTTATTTCGCTGAAAAAACCTTTTTTGAGTAGAATTTGACGATTTTAAGGGTCCAGGTCCACTAGGGGCGTATATATACTTAAAAAAAGGGTTTTCATCATTCGGGAAGATTGGGATACCAAGGAGAAGACCTAGAAGCATAGAACAACTCCGAAAAAAGATCTTGTTTTCAACTTGTGATTCTTTGAATTAGTTGTAACTTTGGATGCTTGTTTTCATTCTTGTTGAACCTAGATCTCGTTTATTCGTACTTTGATTATTATTTAGTTTATTAAGACCTTGTTTATACCATGCTTTCATTATAACCCATGGTGACGATGAGTTCGATTATGGGCTAATCGTTGTCATGGGGTTCTAGCGGATTTACTTATGGATTTCAATAGTTAATTATTTCGATATCTTTGTGTGTGGTGATTGATTGATATCCTAGTATTGGTTGTGCTTATTCGTCTTATGTGCGTAGCTAACATATAAGATAGCGTGTTAATCTCTATTGAAGTGACAATGAATATAGAGGTTTAGAACTTGCCATGCTAGCATAGGTTTATGTATGTGTATGCATGATTCATAGGTAACTCTAACCCTTTTACTTGCCCTATGTAATCAAGATAGATAACTTGTGCTTAAACCGTTATGTTGTCAAATTCTATAGACATATAGGATCTCAATATAATTGGTGCCTATTCAGCTTCTATCTCTTTTGTGGATGTCTGGTAGAATGGTACTCGTGCAACGAAAGTTGGCGTTTATCAGTTTCGTGTTATCTGATTAGTGTCCTCACCATCACATGCTAAGGTTAAGAACGAGAAGGTTATTGAATGAAGCATTTAATGAAGTTAGAATCCCATGTTTGTCTTATATATTAATTTAACCTCAATTCTCTTAGTTAATGTTATTTAGTATAATCTCTTAGTTTAATAAAAACCCAATTTGTTATTTGTCTTAGCATTGAGCGATAACCATACATTGTTGCATAAGTGCATAAATTGAACTTAACCTAAACCAGTCTCTGTGGGAACGAATCTGATTTATATCTTATACTACTTGCGAACACGTATACTTGCGTGAATATTAGCACGTGTTTTCGCCCTAACAAGTTTTTGGCGCCGCTGCCGGGGACTCGGTGTTAATTTTTAGTTTATGTGCTTGTCATCAGTGGTCGTTAAAGTTCACTGACTCGGATTCTTTTACTTTCACAGTTTATTTGTTTGTGTTTCAGGTACTCATTACAATGGGAGATCCAGCTGTACGAACGAAAGCCTTGATGGACTTTTCTCAACCCAAGATCAATGACATTTAATCTAGCATTGTTCGGCCAGCTATCACAGCTAATACCTTTGAGATCAAGCCTGGCATAATTCAATGGGTGCAGAATTCAATCCAGTTTGGGGGTTCTCCAACTGAAGATCCTAATATGCACATTAGGGACTTTATTGAGATCTGCGACACCTTCAGGTTCAATGGCGTTTCCGAAGATGCTATTAAGCTGAGACTGTTTCCATTCTCTCTGAGGGACAAGGCTAAGAGCTGGTTACACTCTCTACCAGCTGGTTCGATTACTACTTGGGAGAATCTTGCTCATCAATTCCTTACTAAATTCTTCCCTATGGCGAAGACAGCTGCAATGAGGAACGCTATTACTCAATTTGTGCATCAAACGGGAGAATCACTATGTGAAGCTTGGGAGCGCTACAAGGAGATGCTTAGGAAGTGTCCTCATCATGGAATTCCCTATTGGATGATCATCACTTATTTTTACAATGGGTTGGGAGCACAGTCCAGACCCATGCTTGATGCAGCATCAGGCGGAGCATTATGTGCAAAGAGCTATGAGGAAGCTTATGATCTAATTGAACTGATGGCTGCTAATGAATATAAGTATCCAACCCAGAGATGTCCACAGGGCAAGGTAGCAGGAGTTCTTGAGGTGGATACAGCTACGGCTATCACTGCTCAACTAAAGGCGTTGTCTATGAAGGTCGCTTCTCTGGCTAACTATGGTGTTAAGCAGATAACCAGTGTTTGTGAGCTGTGTGCAGGTCCGCATGTGACAGAGCAATGCGCTATATCTAGTGACTCAGCTCAGTTTGTGAGCAACTTTCAGAGATCACAACAGCCAGTTCCTGCCACTTATTATCCTGACAACTGGAATCATCCTAACTTCAGCGGGAGCAACAATCAGAATGCGATGCAACAGCCATTCCAGCAGTTTGCAAATAAGCTATTTAACCCTCCTGGTTTTCAGCAACAATTTACACCAAGACAACAACTCCAACTTCAACAACAAACTAATGATGCAGGTCTATCTTCGAATGAAAAATCTGAATTGGAGGAGTTGAGGCTTATGTGCAAAAATCAGGCTCTTATATGCCAAAGCCAGGCTGTTTCTATCTAGAATCTGGAGAACCAAATAGGGAAAATTGCTAATGCCTTATTTGGATCGACCACCAGGAACGCTTTCTAGTGATACAGAAACAAATCCAGGCAAGAGGGAAGTTGAAGAACATGTGAACGTCATCACCTTAAGGTCTGGAAAGGTCGCAAGCCCCCAAGTTCAGCAAGACGAAGAGCCTGAAAAGTCTCAAGTTCCAGAATCTGAAGTTTTGGCTGAAGAAGATGTGCAGAAGGAAGTAGAGTTGGAACCAAGGAAGACTACTGTGGAACACACTCCTCCTGAGGGTAATACAGGGGAGAAAAAGATCTATCCTCCACCTCCTTTTCCTAAAAGGCTGCAGAAGAAAAAGCCGGATAAGCAGTTTGAGAAGTTTCTAGAGGTGTTCAAGAAACTTCATATCAACATATCTTTCGCTGAAGCTCTTGAACAGATGCCTAGCTATGCGAGGTTTATGAAAGGTATTCTCTCTCAGAAAGTGAATCTCGATGACTTAGAGACCGTTGCTCTCACGGAGGAATGCAGTGCTGTACTGCAACAAAAGTTGCCTCCGAAGCTTAAAGATCCTGGAAGCTTCACTATTCCTTGCACCATCGGAAACTTGTCGTTCGACAAGTGTTTATGTGATTTAGGAGCTAGCATCAATTTGATGCCCTTATCTATCTTCAAGAAGCTTGGTCTGCCTGAGCCGAAACCAACATACATGTCATTGCAACTAGCTGACCGTTCCATCGCTTATCCACGAGGTATAGTGGAGGATGTCTTGGTCAAGGTGGATAAACTCTTCTTCCCTGCTGACTTCGTAATTCTTGATTTCGAGGAAGATAAGAAGATTCCCATTATCTTGGGAAGACCATTCTTGGCTACAGGCCGAACTATGATCGATGTGCAAAAAGAAGAGCTTTCGATGAAGGTTTACGATCAAAAGGTCACTTTTAATGTGTTCAAGGCAATAAAGTTACCCACAGAAAAAGAAGAGTGCTTTAAAATAGAGCGGGTAGACTCAGTTTTTGAAGATGAAGGAGGAGTAGAGCAACTGCAGGTTTTGAATGCACCTCCGTGGGAGAAGAAGTTGGATATGCCATTCGATTCTCTTGGGTTAGTAGAGCTGAAAATTTCTCAGGAGCATTTTGAACCATTTACTCAAGAAGCTCCCATACTTGAGCTCAACTGACAGCCAAATCACTTGAGTTATTCATTCTTAGGTGCACCCCCTGACAAGGGGTTTGGATATATCTTTGATGACGTAGAGGGTAGCCGAACGGATCCTCTAGTGCCTATAGAGGGTTCTTCTCATGTGCAGCAGGTAGTTGATAGGACTGGTGTTGGTGATGAGCAGTACAGGCGAGTAACTAGGCGTATGGAGGCCATGCACGACATTCACCGTCATTTTGCTGCAGATTTGACACATGCTTTCGATACTGTTGTTCGAGACACTGGTGGCGAGGTTGATTGGCCACCTGATCCTCCACCCGAAGAGGGTGATCTTTCCGACGACTAGGTATGCCTGAAATCCTTATTATTACCTTCAATGAGGACATTGAAAATTTTAAGTTTGGGGGTGATAATGTAAGGATTAGTAGTGTGTGTCCATATAGATTCATATAGATTCATGTTGCATGTTTAGTTATAGTTCATTCATATTTTTGTATGATTGTTCATTTAGGACATATTTGTTTGTTTTTATGTAATTTCATATAGTTGCATTTGCATGCATATTTAGCATGATCCCTTAAGATGAACTATGATATTTGATAAGTTGATCTTGATTTCAGTGTGGTGATGACGAATAGAGGGATGTTTAAGTCCTAATGAATTGATTTGCATGCCAGAAACAAATATTTTCACAAAGTCTTATAGGGTTGCTTTTGATCTAGATCATGATCATACTTGTTTGTTGTTGAGATTTAATCACTTGGTTAAATTTAGAATTTGTGAAATTCTCATAGTGACGTAAAAACACTGATTCTTTTTATCTGGAGAAAAACTTGGATTTCATTGCTAGTTGTTGTAAGGCTAGGTGTCCAATGGCTAGTAGCCGGCTCATATTTTTATGAGTAGTCTAGGGTTGAATGAGATGGAGCGAAATGCACTCATTCAGAAATTGTTGAAAAAAAAAGAAAAGAGAAAAAAAAAGAAAAAAAAAAGAAAGAAAAAAGTATGTGTTTATGCATAATTGATCAAGAATGAGCTCTTTAATACTCGAGTTATTAAGTTTTAGGGGACTTTGTGCCTAGTGACCTAAGGCTTTTATAGTCTGGGATCCACTAACCTAACGCTCGCTACATGGGTATTATTGTATAAGTCTTTTGGGACCTCATTCATTGCACGATCAAATAAGCATCTTTGCTATGTGTTCAATAATAGTGTGAATCCTTGTATAACTCTAGTAGAAAGGACGTGTTGTGAGTCATAATATGTTTATTGTCTATTTTATTTATAAACTTTTGATTGTTTCGATGATAGATAAGTTATGGTTATTGATCTAGTATCGAGAGTATATCTGTTAAGCATCCACACACGCACATTTCTGGTTTGTGGGATTTATTCGAACTCTGTTTCAAGTTATTGCATTCTTAGAGGCATTGGTTTATTCATTTGGTTATGGTTATTCTGAGGGGATCGATTGCATTATCATTTAGTTGCATTCACATAGTTGCATTCATGCATTAGGTTTGTTTTGTAGTTTTGAGTCTGTTTATGCTTGAGGACAAGCATCGATTCAAGTTTGGGGGTGTGATAAGTGGATTTTATATCCACTTGGAATGCTTTATTAAAGCTTAAATTGGTGTTTTGGACTCAAGTTGTTGGTATTTTAATGTGTTTTTGTATTAATGCATTTCAGGTATCAGTTAAATGAAGAAAAGAGCTTTTAAAGGAAATATGATGAAAAGTGATCAGAATTGGAATCCAAGGCCATTGTCAAGTTGTAGAGAATCTCAATAGCTTCGCGTGGGCAGTTGAATCGCCTAATTCTCACGAGTAGAACTCAAGTTATGGTCAAAACAAGATTCATCAGAATATTTTCCCAGTCAGTAGCTGAGCGCCCGCTCAGCTGCTGAGCGCCCGCTCAGAGAGCTCAGCGCCCGCTCAGGGCGCGGCTGGTCGCTGAAAAAGCCTTTTTTGAGTAGAATTTAATGATTTTAAGGGTCCAGGTCCACTAGGGGCGTATATATACTTAAGAAAAGGGTTTTCATCATCCGGGAAGATTGGGATACCAAGGAGAAGACCTAGAAGCACAGAACAACTCCGAAAAAGAAGATCTTGTTTTCAACTTGTGATTCTTTGAATTAGTTGTAACTTTGGATGCTCGTTTTCGTTCTTATTTAACCTAGATCTCGTTTATTCGTACTTTGATTATTATTTAGTTTATTAAGACCTTGTTTATATCATGCTTTTATTGGAACCCATGGTGACGATGAGTTCGATTATGGGCTAATCGTTGTCATGGGGTTCTAGCGGATTTACTTATGGATTTCAATAGTTAATTATTTCGATATCTTGGTGTGTGGTGATTGATTGATATCCTAGTATTGGTTGTGCTTATTCGTCTTATGTGCGTAGCTATCATATAAGATAGCGTGTTAATCTCTATTGAAGCGACAGTGAATATAGAGGTTTAGAACTTGCCATGCTAGCATAGGTTCATGTATGTGTATGCATGATTCGTAGGTAACTCTAACCGTTTTACTTGCCCTATGTAATCAAGATAGATAACTTGTGCTTAAACTGTTATGTTGTCAAATTCTATAGATATATAAGGTCTCAATATAATTGGTGCCTATTCAGCTTTTATCTCTTTTGTGGATGTCTGGTAGAATGGTACTCATGCAACGAAAGTTGGCGTTTATCAGTTTCGTGTTATCTGATTAGTGTCCTCACCATCACATGCTAAGGTTAAGAACGAGAAGGCTATTGAATGAAGTATTTAATGAAGTTAGAATCCCATGTTTATCTTATATATTAATTTAACCTCAATTCTCTTAGTTAATGTTATTTAGTATAATCTCTTAGTTTAAAAAAAACCCAATTTGTTATTTGTCTTAGCATTGAGCGATAACCATACATTGTTGCATAGGTGCATAAATTGAACTTAACCTAAACCAGTCTCTGTGGGAACGAATCTGATTTATATCTTATATTACTTGCGAACGCGTATACTTGCGTGAATATTAGCGTGTGTTTTTGCCCTAACAGCCGCCATGGCCTCTTACGCAACCATCAAATCTTAAAACATTTTAGTGAAAGGGGTCATAATAATCGACACCCCTATAAATTTTATTCCCCCATTTACTTGGGCAGGAATACTCGCAAAACCAACTCATTTTTCTCAAAACCCAAAATATTTATAAATCCATTCATTTGATAAGTAAAAATCACTTAGCTATTCTGAACATAGAATAGCAGAAGAGTACTTGCATAAACAGAATCATTTAATTCAGCGATATGTAAAACATTTATCTATTCCGAACTGAGAATAGGGAAAGCAATACTTGCATAAGAGGATTTAAACTAAATATCACTTGAACAATAAATAATGATAGGGATACTTGCCTTTGGGTTTTTAGCAGTTAATCACACTCGTAAAAATGCAATTATCTCAGTTTGGCATCTCAAGGCATCATTGTCTTTTACTTCGCTAAATCTCTGATCTGTTGCTCATGCAGTGCTACAACCCAATATTTAATACTATTCAGCTCTAGTCTTCATCCATTCCATATGGTCCTGATTGTTTTAAAAGACTCGTATCGATAATTAGAACATAACCTTTTAATCGTCTAAACGATAATTACTCGACGAACTGCACGTCAAAACCCTATTATCTACCCATACGATAGCCCGCATATAAAGAAAACAGTCAAACACAAGACTCTTGACCCACGTACGCACGTAATTCACATAACACGTAGACAGGTTTCAACGATATGAAAATTAACGATCTATTTACATAACAAACTCATCATATCCAATAAATAGATAGGAAATCTACCGAAAATTCGGCAGCATTTCCTCTATTTATCGGACTATCCACCTGTTTTCAATCCCAATCAATAATCCAATATCTAGTAAAAATCAGCCTTGACTTGCTGTAAACACGTAGGAAATTCTGCCTCGACCTGCAGTAAACACATAAGAAAATCTTAAGAAAATCTTCCTTGACTTGCAGTAAACACATAAAAAAAATCTTCCTTGACTTGCAGTAAACACATAAGAAAATCTTTCAGAAATATTATTAAATCACCTCATCTTAATCACATCATATTAACCACTTATCAAGTAGAGGCTCACATATAATCACCTGACAAATCAGTGCACTTAACCAAGTGTTATTCGTATTTAACCATATAGCATTATACACCCACATTTAATCATATAAATGCAAGTGAACAAATGTCCAACTTCATTCTAAAGTATTCATGTTCATATACAGGATCAATACAAATAAATAATTAAGTATTTATATTTACATACAGGAAGTACAAGTGAGTGTAAACAATCATTGCACTGTATATATTATCGCTTAACATATTGCCTTACGTACTAGTTCAACTAGAAGACATTTAGTACTTATGACTTTATTTAAAATCTAAAGCATACATAAACATGACTACCATTTCTAAATCCTTAATCCATTGCTTATCAAATTCTCATTCTTCAATAATTACAAAATTAATTAACAATTTATAATTCAACCCAAAATCTAATTACACCAATAAATCTGAAATATTATTTACTTAAATTTTCACCACATTATCGATGTATACACATAATCATATGTTAGATATATTTGATAATGTCATGGCTAATATGTTTTATGTTTAGCTTTCAGATCTTACGTGAACAGGATAAATCAGTACTTAACTGTTGATCAGTACTTCTACTGGAAGTCAGGACTTAAGTATATCAGTACTTATATTATCAGGAGATAATCATCAGAAGATAGATATCAGAACTTAAGTGCTGAAGGACAATCAGATAAGGACAGTAGCTGATTAAAGGAAAGAAGATCGAGATAAACATAAGAAGAGATATGCATGAAGAAGGAATTCCGTGAAGAATGGAATACTTGGAAGAAAAGATATCTGATTGATATATTTTAGGAAGCAGAATTATATTCCATATCAATTAGCGATTATCTTGTAACTGTGTAGTATATAAACACATGCATAGGGTTTACACTATAAGTGTTATCATTATCGAAGTTATTATTCTATATAACCCTAGCAGCTCTCGTGATATTTGTTCATCACTGAGAGGTAACAGTTCCATACTGTAACAGAGTTTATTGTTTCAATAAAGTTTGTTTTCTGTTACTTAAGTTCTTAAAGTTCGATTTGAGTGTACTATACACTGTATTCACCCCCTCTACAGTGTGTGTGTGTGTGACCTAACAATTGGTATCAGAGCCTATCTGTTAACTTACATACAGTTAAAGATCCAAACACAATCATGTCGGACACAGAAACTCCAACTAAGCCTACCACAACTGAGGAACCACCAAAGACACTAATTCAGAGTCGGTATGAGACCATCAGAGTCCCCATACTAGACCATCTGAATATCCCATATGGAAGGTAAGGATGACCATGTTCCTGGAAGCAACAGATCCAGAATACCTGGATAGAATCAAGGAAGGTCCTCACAAACCAACCAAACTCGCTGTTGCAGTTGCAGGTGAAGCAGCAATGACCGTACCAAAGGAGAAGAGCGATTATACTGCTGAAGACATAGCGTCAATTGCTAAGGATGCTAAGGTACGACACTTACTGCATAGTGCCATTGATAATGTAATGTCAAACAGGGTAATCAACTGCAAGACTGCTAAGGAGATATGGGATGCTCTGGAAACAAGATGTCAGGGAACTGACACAATTAAGAAGAACAGGAAGACAATACTCACTCAAGAGTATGAACACTTTGACTCAAAGACTAATGAGTCATTGAATGATTTATATGATAGATTTGTCAAACTTTTGAATGATTTGTCGTTGGTTGATAAAGAGTATGATCTTGAAGATTCAAACCTTAAGTTCCTGTTAGCTCTTCCTGAATGCTGGGATTTGAAGGCAACGACAATAAGAGACAACTACAATCTTGATGAAACAACTCTTGACGAAATCTATGGAATGCTCAAGACTCATGAGCTGGAGATGGAACAAAGACGCAAGAGGAAAGGAGGAAAGTCAAGGACAGTCGCTCTTAAGGCTGAAGAAGAATTCCCCAAGGCAGCTTCCTCAAAGAAAGACAAGGGTAAAGCTCTTTTCATAAAGTCTGATACTGAGTCATCAAGTTCTGAGAGTGATGATGACTCAGATTCTGAAAGCTTGCCTGAGACCGATGCTGATGAGGAGATGATGAAGCTGTGTGCTCTTATGGTGAAAGGAATCACCAAGATTGCATACAGGAAGTTCAGGAAGGGAAAAAAGTTTTCCAGAAAAAGCATAAGTTCTGATAAGAAGAATTTCAGAAGATCTGAAGGCAGAGGAGGAAAGTCTGACAGAGGAGATTACACCAATGTTAAATGCTATAATTGTGGTGAGAAAGGCCACATATCTCCTGACTGCAAGAAGGTAAAGGGTGACAGAGGCAAGGCTCTTGTCACAAAGCAGAAAAGCTGGACAGACACTTCAGACTCTGAAAGTGAGGAGAACTATGCATTGATGGCAAATGCTGATAAAGAAAGTGCTGAGAGCAGTTTTGAAGCTGCTGAAACAAAGGTACCTCAAACTACTTATGCTTTTCATACTGATGATATTAATGAGTTGAGAAGATATCTTAAAACCATATTTGTTAGTTATAGAGATCAAACCTTAACATGTGAAAGATTAACTTCTGAAAATCTTGCTTTTAAGAAAAGAAATGATTTCTTAGAAAAAGAGTTAGTTATATTCCATCAAACTCAGAAGGATAGAGATGATGCTTTTTATTTTAGGGATGAAGTGCTAAAAATGAATGAATCTCTAAAAACTGAGTTAGAAAAGGAAAGTGAGATAATCAGGACTTGGACTAACTCTGGCAGAACAACTCAAAATTTGCTAAGTAGTGAAAATTGGAAAGAGGGTTTAGGTTATGGAGAGAATTGGAATGACAAAGGAACTGAAGAAATTAAGCCTGTTGTTAAGCAAAAGCTAAAGTTAAAACCTGTTAAGTTTGTAACTTTAAAGTCTGATAATGAGAAATCAGAAGTTAAAGAGGAATTAACTTCTGACAAACTAAAACAGGAAAAGACAGCTGAAGTAAACATAGGCTTAATGACAAAGAAGCAGCTTAAGCATAAGCTGAAAGATGTCAAGAATGCAAACAAGGTAAAATCACCTAGGAAAAATAGGAATGGAAAGGAAGGTGTGAATAAAAGCAATGATTATAAACCTGTTCCTGATGCTCCTAGGAAAACATGTCATAACTGTGGAATTTCTAACCATCTGGCTTCTTTTTGCAGGAAAAATAAGAATATTAACTCTTTACCTTCAAAATCAGGAGTTAAGAGTCAGTCAGTTAGATACAAACCACAAAATCCTTATTTTCATTGTGGTAGTTTATGGCATTCCATTTATACTTGTAAGGAATATCATAGTTTGTACTATGATTATTATCAAATAATACCTTCTTTGAAGAAAGTTTCCATTGTTCCTTCTAGTGTAAATTCTGATTCAAAGTCTGATAATGTAAATTCTGATAAGAAAAATGTTAACATAAACTCTGATGCTAAATCCGCTGCAAATGTTAACAAACTTAATAAGGCCAAAGGATCCAAGCAAGTCTGGGTCCTTAAAACTAATAATTAGTGGTCTTTGTGATTGCAGGGCAACAGGAAAAATATTCTAGTTCTGGACAGTGGATGTTCAGGACATATGACTGGAAATAAGGCCCTGCTATCAGACTTGTGGAGAAAGCTGGCCCAAGTGTTTCTTATGGAGATGGCAACATTGGAAAAACATTGGGATATGGCAATATCAATCTTGGGAATGTCATCATTAAAGAAGTAGCTCTGGTCTCAGGATAAGTCAAATCTGTGACAGAGGTTATCATGTTGATTTCTTTGAAGAACACTGTGAAGTTGTGAGTAAATCTAAAGGTAAAGTTGTTCTGAAAGGATACAGACGTGGTAACATTTATGAAGCTAAGCTTTCAACAAGTACTGATGGCTCTGCAATCTGTCTGTTAAGTAGAGCATCAATTGAAGAAAGCTGGAATTGGCATAAGAAACTCTCTCATTTAAATTTCAACAATATAAATGAACTGGTCAAGAAAGATCTTGTGAGAGGATTGCCAAACACAGTATTTGCTCCTGATGGTCTTTGTGATTCATGTCAGAAAGCCAAACAAAGAAAATCTTCATTCAAGAGCAAGACTCAATCATCAATTCTTGAGCCTTATCATCTTATACATGTTGATCTATTTGGTCCAGTAAATGTCATGTCTATTGCAAAGAAGAAGTATGCGTTGGTCATAGTGGATGAGTTCACCAGATACACATGGGTGTATTTCTTGCACACAAAAAGTGAAACTGCATCTATCTTGATTGATCATGTCAAAAAGCTGGATAAAATGGTCACATATTCTGTGAAAATTTTAAGGAGTGATAATGGCACTGAGTTCAAGAATTTGATAATGGAAGAGTTCTGCAAAAGCCATGGAATAAAGCAGGAATTTTCTGCTCCTGGAACTCCACAGCAAAATGGAGTTGTTGAAAGGAAGAATAGAACTCTCGTTGAAGCTGCACGTACAATGCTTGAAGAAGCAAAGCTTCCAACCTATTTCTAGGCTGAAGCTGTGCAGACTGCTTGTTTTACTCAAAATGCAACACTCATTAATAAGCATGGAAAAACACCATATGAGATGGTGAAGAAAAAGAAGCCAAATCTGAAATATTTTCATGTATTTGGATGCAAGTGTTTTGTTCTCAAGACTCATCCTGAACAGCTATCAAAGTTTGATCTAAAAGCTGATGAAGGAATCTTTGTTGGATATCCACTTTCCACAAAAGCCTTCAGAGTCTACAATTTGAGAACAAAAGTGGTCATGGAATCTATCAATGTCTCTTTTGATGACAAGAAGATCACAGGTCTTAAAGATTTCGTTGACCATGATCAGCTGAGATTTGAAAATGAAGACTCATATTCTGATATTGAAAATCCTGACAGTCTAAGTCCTGATACTGCAAACTCTGATGGATTAAACTCTGATGTTATTGAAACTGTGGTGACTACGTTAAATGAAGATGCCCCTATGCAAGGGGAGCATACTCAAAATCCTACCACATCTCAAGAAACATTCGAACATGCATCTGGCTCTTCAAGTTCTGATTCGTCAAGTTCTGATAAGCCAAGTTCTGATAGTACTGAAAATCTAAATACTGAAGAATCCAACTCAGAAAGCATAGTTTCAGGGGGAGCATCAGAAAATGGAGATAACATGGATCATGGGGGAGCATCCAGTTCTAGAGAAAACCTTCCATCTGCAAGGAAGTGGACAAAATCACATACACCTGATTTGATAATTGGAAATCCTGATACAGGTGTCAGAACTAGAACAGGTACTTCAAATGAGTGTCTTTACAATTCTTTTCTCTCTCAAACTGAGCCAAAGAAAGTGGAAGAAGCTCTTCAAGATGCTGATTGGGTGCAAGAAAAGCAGGAAGAGTTGAATGAATTTGAAAGAAACAAAGTCTGGACCCTAGTACCAAGACCAAAGAATAGATCTGTTGTTGGTACAAAGTGGATATTCAGAAACAAAACTGATAGTGATGGCATAATTACAAGGAATAAGGCAAGGCTGGTTGCAAAAGGATATTCTCAACAGGAGGGAATTGATTATGATGAAACATTTGCACCAGTTGCTAGGTTAGAAGCCATAAGGATATTTTTGGCTTATGCTGCTCACAAAAAGTTTACTGTCTTTCAAATGGATGTGAAAAGTGCTTTTCTCAATGGAGAATTGGAGGAAGAGGTATATGTTGAACAACCTCCAGGTTTTGTAGATACCAAACATCCAGATTATGTCTACAGACTTGACAAAGCACTTTATGGACTTAAGCAAGCTCCTAGAGCATGGTATGAAACTTTAGCTCAGTTTCTTCTGGAAAGTGGATTCAACAGAGGGACAATAGACAAAACAATGTTCTACCTCAACCATGGAAAGGACTTACTTCTGGTCCAGATTTATGTTGATGATATCATTTTTAGATCTACAAATGACAAACTTTGCAAGAAGTTTGCCAAACTTATGCAGTCAAGATATCAGATGAGTATGATGGGGGAACTTAGCTACTTTCTGGGCCTTCAAGTCAAGCAGAATGAGGAAGGCACTTTTATTTGTCAAACCAAGTACACCATAAACTTGCTAAAGAAATTTGGAATGCAAGATTGTTCAAGTGCATCCACTCCAATGGCCACTGCAACAAAACTGGATAAGGATACCGGTAAATCAGTAGATATTACTGACTACAGAGATGCAAATTTTGCAGGTTGCAAAATTGACAGGAAAAGCACAAGTGGAAGCTGCCAATTTCTTGGAGGCAGATTGGTTTCTTGGTACAGCAAGAAACAAAAGTCAATTTCCACATCAACTGCAGAAGCAGAGTATATTGCTGCAGGAAGCTGTTGTGCACAGATTCTTTGGATGAAGAATCAGTTACTGGATTATGGGTTAACATATTTCAAAATCCCTATTTACTGTGATAATCAAAGTGTTATTGCTATGACAGGTAATCCAGTTCAACACTCAATGACAAAGCACATCAGCATCAGGTACCACTTCATCAGGGAACATGTGGATGAAGGTACAGTGGAATTGCATTTTGTTCCCACAGATCAACAGTTGGCAGATATCTTCACAAAACCATTATATGAAGCTACTTTTACAAGATTGGTAAATGAACTTGGAATGGTTTCAGGTTCCTTCTCTAAATCTGCTTAGACTTGTTCTGTGTTATCAGACTGTATGCTCAGTATTTACAGAATTCATCTCATTGTGTATTCTGTGCTTAATTGATAAATGTCTTTAAGTACTGACTGTTGTCTGATATATGTTTCTAAACTCTGATAAGTGATATGTCTGTTCTAGTACCTATTCAATCCTATGAGGATAACTGTGCTAGATACTGACCTAGTAGTCTTCAATAAACAAATGATTCCATGGAAGAAGTAATTATTTCAGTGGAAATCTTATGACACTAGCAAATTCTGATAACTGAGCTTAGTTACGTTCACTTTGTATATCTTATTACTAAGTCACAAATTAGAATAATGCTATTCATCTGTTAAGTTCTGATACTAGTAAAACTGCTGAATGTACTAAGTGCTGATAGACCTCTCTTATAAAAAACAAAAGCAAAAAGATCAAAGATTAAAATCAGGTACTCCTTTGAGATCTAGAGTAAAAATGTGGAAGGGACGACCCAAGTGCATTGCTGGTATTAAGTAAATATGCATCATAAAAGAAAAATATTTTCTTGGTGACTTTTCACACTCTATGATTACTGGAGAAATACTCTGAAAATAGCATAAATTCTGATAAACAGTCGTGACTCACTTACACTGAGAAGCCACTGTAAAATAGAATTTCAAAAGATGCATAAAATTAGCACAAAATAGTTGAGGTGGACTCAAGCATAAACTCATTCTTCAGTCGGTTTCAGGACAATGACAGATCTTTAGCAAAATTTTAGTTATGCCTTATTTCTAAGATGTACTGCAGTGAATCAGACTTTACTCTTTGTCTGTTTTTAGCTTAATGCACACACTAATCACTCCATCTGAATGATGAAAATTTCTGTGGTGGTCTATGTTATTTTAGATAAAACAGTCAATGTGTCATTATTGCACAAATTCTGAGGACAAGTTCTAAGTTACACATTCTGATGATTAAGTACTCACGTCCATAACTCAGAACTTGTATGAATATTTACTAAGATAGGCATTCCTTTTTCGAGTTAAGAAATTATGTTCTGATGACTGTTAAGTTCTGGTATAGGTCTAAGTTCTGATTTCTCAGTCTAATCCTTTACTTGGCTTATCTTTGAATAAAATTTGATAACAGTCTCAGTTTGTACTCGAATATGTTGAAGTGGAAGATTAATAGTCACTGTGATTAGGATTAATGGTATTTGTACTTGAACAGACCACTGTTTCTTATGTTTTGTGCGGTCTAGACCATGCTTCCTCTTTCCAATGACTGTTATTCTTTTTCAAAGTCTAGGGAGACGAGGTAGAATTAATTCTACCTGTCAGCATTAAATATCTTTGCGTCTCTTGGCATTCTCTTGCCTATATAAGCAACCACTTCACATCATTCTTTCCATCACATTCTTCTCACACACTTATCCTCCTTCTTCTATCAAAAACACAATGGTTCGATACAACATGTTTTTGAACAACCAAACCTTCAAAATGGAGCTAAGTTGTGCCGATTGGCAGCAGGAGTGGCATGTAACAGCCATTCCTGAGGAGATCTGGGATTCTGTCCCACAGGAGGTGCTAACTCACCTCATATTCTTCTATATGGACTACCATCGCCATCTGGAGCGATTGGAGGAGGAAAGGCGGGAAGCTATCCGTCAGCAAGAGCGAATCATACGACTCGCCATCTTGTTCGTCGAAGATAGGAAGAGGAAGATGACTTAATCTCGTCTTCTTCCTGTTCTTCTTCATCCTCAGCTTTGTCAGGCTTCTTAGCTAGGACTAAAGCTGTTGACGTTAGGATTAGAAGCTTAGGGAAAATTTTGTATAAGTATTGATGTAATTTCCATTTCATAAATGTATTGACTTGATATATTAATGAAAACTGTTTTTACTTCAAGATTGTGTCTCTGAGTTATTTTATCTTGTGTTGATAAATCCTGATTGATATTCTGATGACCATTTAAATTGTGCTTTTAGTTAAGTTCTGATTCTCTGTCAGCACTTATTCATCGACATTATCTCGGTCATTTTTAACATGATTTATTTTCAGAATATTAATGTTGCAGTGACAAATAATTCAATCAGTGATAACGGGTTAAAATTTGAACTGTTTCCCTTGATAAATGGAACAGTTTTTCCTTGAAAATCGGCAAATGGGTAAGTAATGATTACTGTTTTCTCGAGCCCAGTAACTATCCGTTATTACTGCATGTCTGACAGGTGTCCAACGGTAATATTTTTTTGTATAAGTACAGCAGAGAGAAGATTTCTTTAATCTTTTTAATTTCTTTATCTCTTATCTCTCTTCTTACTTTTACTCTCCTTCACTTTACTATTTCCGTTGTTTTCATACAGATATTATATCAAACACCTATCAGGCATACTTAATTCTCAATTTTTTACATGGCACCAAAGGATTTAATCATTGATGGAGCAAAGTTTGTTCCAAACAACTATGCTGCAATTCTTGATCATGCTGAAGCTCCATCTGAATTGCACTTTGTGCAAGATCTTCTTGCACATAGTGAGGTTGGGTACGCCTTAACTCAGCCTGTATTATTTTCAAGTCAACAAGTTTTGAGGTTCTGGAGGACTGGCGTTTTTGATGATGGTGGTAACCGTGGAACTCCCAGTATTATCTTCCAAGTGGGTGATTCATCTTTTGTAGTCACTCCTGGTACAGTACGCAGGGCTTTACATCTTCCCGAGGATTGTACTTTCTCAGTTCCAGAGGACTCAGCCCTTCGGGAGTTAATGGCTGAATTGGGATATGAAAAGAGTCTGACGAAACTTGGACAGTTGAAACGGGCTAATATCAGAAGAGAATGGAGTTTCTTCTTTGATTGCATCACCAAAGCTTTTGGGAACAAATGTTCAAATTTTGATGCTATCCCAATTCTGAGTCAGCACATAGGGTATGCTATTATCCATCAAACTCATTTTGATTTTGCAACTGGCATAATTGGTTTTATTGGGGATAGGATGACAGAGGATAGAGATGTTGTTTATTTTGCTAGATTCTGTCAACTTATTTACACTTACTGTACTGATGAACCCCAGTTAGTCAGCACTCAAACCCCACCTTTTAAGGTTGCAAAAAGGTACTTTAACGACCTGATAAATGCTGACACAAAGAAATCAATGGTGAGACAATTACAGATCCCTCAGTCTGTGAAACAGATTCTGGTAAATGCTGATCCTGCTACTTACAAATCTGTTTACTCAAATGTTCAACCAACTCACCATAATCAAAATCCATCAACCTCAGTACCTACCTCTCATTCTACTCAACCTACCCTCAGAACTTGTCTCAAATCCTATCTCTCCACTTCACAGACTGCTCAACCTTCTTCTTCAGCACCTACTGTGAAGCCTACATCTCTAAGCCAAAGAGAACAAAGAATGTTCCTCAAACACCTCAAAAGAGGAGGAGATTTACTTTGAGAGATGAATCAGATTCTGAGGAACAGATTCCTTCTTCAGAACCTGTGGTGGTTGAAGCTGAGAAAGCAACTTCTCAGAAGGATTCTGACATTGGGGGTTCTAGGCTTCTCAAGAGGCTTAGACGTATGATAGTTCCTGAAACTCCCAAGGAATCCAAATCAACAAGGAAGTACAAGAAACAGAGGGCACAAAGGCCAGTTTCAGATGATGAGGAGGAAGCAGCTAAGGAAGGGGATCAGGAATCTCTGATCTCACAAGGCAAGGAATTTGCTCCAGTCACTTCTTCTCCATCAACTCCATCTCAGGAAGTTGTATCTGACAAGGCTAATTCACCTTCTGTGTCTCTTGTTGATCCAGGCACAAGTGCTGAAATTGATATTCAGAACCTGGTTGTGCCTGAAAAACTTTTCTTAGAAGCTCCAACAGCAAATAATACCTCTACAACACCTGTTATTGATGCTGTTCAAACTCCAGAGTTATCAACAACACCTTCTCTGCATCAAGATGCTGATGATCAGATTTTAGGTGAGCATCAGGATATGGATGTTGATCAGAACTTAGTATGAGATCAGCAATTAGAGGATGCTGAAGCCTCCATTGCTACTCACACTGTTGTCTTATCAGAAGATACTGATTCTTTAAGTTCTGATGCTGCAAATGTTGGAAATACTGGTGAGGCTGCTACGACTGTAGATGCTGATGAAGCAGGTCCTTCAGGACATACTCCTCCACTGACTCTTCCTAAGTCTGAACTGGTAAAGGAGTTTGTTATCAGGGATGCACCAGTACCTTGGAGTGAAACTCCTGCAGGTCAGGAGTGGACTAAGGAATGGAACTCAGTTTCATGTGTTCCAAATGCTTTACATCTTGCTGAGCACTTGACTAAAGTTGATGAAATGTTAAATTCTGATGATTTTAAAACCCAGCTTAGAGTCACTGCATTGAGTACTAAACATCTACAAGGTCTTCATTCCAACACTCATGCAGAACTACACAAGATTCAGGAGAACTTTATCAAACAGGAACAAGTTTGGAAAATTGATAAGAAAAAGTTCTTCCAACCTACCATTGACAGGGTTGCTTATATTGAGAAAACTCAAGAGAAGCAACAAGCTCAGATTGATCAAATTCTGACAAATCAAGCTTCTCAGCAATCGCAACTTACTGAAATCCAGACCTCAGTGGAACTACTTATCTCTCTTTTATTACCTGCTGATGCCAAAAAGGGGGAGAAGGTAATTAAGTCCAAATGCAAAACCTACAAGACACTGCAAGGAAAGGATGATGGAAAAGATGACCAAGGAACCTCTGGAATGGGTAGTGGTCATAGTCAAGGTAGAAGGTTTACATCAAGACAAGCTAGTCACAGAACAAGTTCTGATACTGGGAAAAGAATAAGTTCTGCTGCTGGTAAAAGGATAAGTTCTGATGAACTTCTAGATCTTGATGAGGAAATGTCAAGACTGTTATTTCTTCAAGAAAATCAAGGGATGCACTTGGAAAGTTTAAAGGAAGAAGAAGCCAGACTTAAATCAGAGAAAGTCACATCTAAATCTAAAGCTTCTGGTAAAAAGTTACTTCCAAAACCTAAAGGCATTGTGATCAAAGAAATGATACATACTGAAGCAACTTTGGCTAAATCACAACCACAGATAGATCCAAGATCCAAGGGTAAAGAAAAGGTTGGTGAACCTATCAAGCCTTATGTACCTCCTGAGGAAGAAGAAATTACTGATGGAAAAGATGATCTTGCTCTGACTACAAGAAAAGTTCTTAAACAACCTCTGACATGGCTCAAGTTGTTCAGAGTCAAGAAATTGTAAGTTCTGATATTCAGAAGAAGCAAGTAACCTCTGACAGTGCTCAAGTTAATTTGATATCAGAAAATAGATCTAAAACACTCCTACCAGGATTCACTAAAGCAAAACAGACTCAATCTTTGAAGACTACTGCAAGTGGTTTTGAAGCAAGAGTAGTTACTGGAAAGGAAGCTAGAGATAAAACTGGATTGGGAAGTGCTGATGAAAGAAGAGTACACAACACTACCAATGATCCAACTTCCTTGAGTGAACCACGTATTGGAGCAACTCCTGAGAGATTGAATCAACTGGAATCTGTACAGATGGTTTACCATACCTACTTGAAAGAATACATCATGTTGTATTTCATGACAGATGGTAGGGTTTATCATATAAGACAAAATGCCATTCCTTTGAAGTATTTTGAAGAATTGGAGCATGTACTTTTCTTACTTCAAGTGGATGACAGAATAACAGAGACTGCTGCAAACTACTTAAAAGAACAGATTCAGAGACAGAATAGGCTTTATTCTGTTAAGTCTGACAGCATATATGTTCCAAAGTACAGAGATCACAATGGTGATATTGTTGATATGACGCCTAATACTGCACAGATCAGAACGTATCTTGGTATTAAGGGACTTGAATTCAATCTTGAATCTGACAAAGCTTATGTCATAAGACTAGATCAGGAGTTAAGAAAAGCAAAGATTAATGATCTCATGCAATCTTTCAAACTGGTGAAGATACTGCAGAGCTTAAAGGTGTTAAAAGGAGAATGATTGATGAACTAAGATATGCTGAGAAATGTTTGTTGAAGAACTATCTCATAACAACTCCTGACATCAGAGAGATCAGAAAATGAAGAAGCCAAGTCAAAGATCTACAACTTCTTAAATTATGATATTTATACAGATTGAAGTTGTTATCAGAAGTTGAAATTGGTAAAAACTTTAAGGACTGTAAGTTGTAGTTATCTAGTCTATTTCTCATGCATTTGTACTTAATGTTTTTGACATCATCAAATATCTGTTAAACTTGTATATTTTGTTAATTTACAAGTTGGGGGAGATTGTTAGATATATTTGATAATGTCATGGCTAATATGTTTTATGTTTAGCTTTCAAATCTTACGTGAACAGGATAAATCAGTACTTAACTGTTGATCAGTACTTATACTGGAAGTCAGGACTTTAGGATATCAGTACTTATTTTATCAGGAGATAATCATCAGAAGATAGATATCAGAACTTAAGTGCTGAAGGACAATCAGATAAGGACAGTAGCTGATTAAAGGAAAGAAGATCGAGATAAACATAAGAAGAGATATGCATGAAGAAGGAATTCCGTGAAGAATGGAATACTTGGAAGAAAAGATATCTGATTGATATATTTTAGGAAGCAGAATTATATTCCATATCAATTAGTGATTATCTTGTAACTGTGTAGTATATAAACACAGGCATAGGGTTTACACTATAAGTGTTATCATTATCGAAGTTATTATTCTATATAACCCTAGCAGCTCTCGTGATATTTGTTCATCACTGAGAGGTAACAGTTCCATACTGTAACAGAGTTTATTGTTTCAATAAAGTTTGTTTTCTGTTACTTAAGTTCTTAAAGTTCGATTTGAGTATACTATACACTGTATTCACCCCCTCTACAGTGTGTGTGTGTGACCTAACATCATATTATACTCACCACAGATAAATCATTTAGTTCAAGTCAAATAGTTTGGAGCCAACAATGATCCTCTAATTCTATACCAAATGCAATTGATGTTATTTTCTTATAAATCAACCCCACTCTACGATTTTTAGTAATTTGGAAAACAGGTCTGTTTAGTTGAAATTTAGTGGAGACTTAGTTGACTCACATACCTAGCGACCATAAAAATTTCAGAGGAACAAAAGGTGTTTAGAGCCTCTGAACAGAGTCGTCAATATGGACAACAGACCCTATCCAGAAATTCTGAGCACCTTGTACTAAATAAATTGTATCTCAATTTGTACAAGTCTGGTAGTAACCAAATTTTGCAGATATATAATTCAGACATAAACCTATAATTCTTATGTTTTAACCATCAAGCAATTAGGTTTCTAAACGTCTTAAAACAGTCATCCTAAACAGGACAATTTCCTGCCAAATGCTGAATTTTCTGCACCTAAACTTTAGTAGCAACTTTAATCAATTCTTAGCAATTAATTAAACCCATAATCTCTATTAATCAAATCATCAAACACTTAGCATGCAAATCATATAATCAAATCTTAATATCTCAACATTTTTCACTATAAAATTATACATTTTTTTAAAATCCTATCGAAAATTCGGCATGATATATGCGAATATACACTGTCCATTTAATCCACAATCACAACAACCATTACTCCAATTTCATCAATTCTCGAACTATAGTTTAAGAAAAAAATATAAACACAATATCTACCAACAACCTAATAACACAACTAATAACATCATGACTCAGTTAAAAGTCATCACCAATGAATTCAAAAACTTGTATATAGCGGACTTTCATTCTCAAACGAATCCAAATTCTTTGAAAGAGAAATAAAACTCTATAAACCATAAATATTAAAATCTGAAATTTAATAATTTAAGCATGTGCCTTCACTGATTAACCACATAACCAAAAGAATTTCATAGAATTATATCAAATTCGAACAAAAAAAACTCAAGTAAAACCACATACATATTCTAATTTAAGCAAGGACCCATCACAATTTCATCAAAACCGAAGCAAACTTGCAGAAAATCGAATCCGACCCGGAATAGAATCTTCAAAATTGGGACATTAGATACACCTATACACACATACCGGCAAGAACCTAGAAGAAAAAGACCAAAGGAGGCTCAAATCAAAACTTCAGTCGAAGAAAATGAAGAGGATGATGGCGATGGTGTACAACCGAGAGAGAAAATGGAGAAGCGAGAGAATTCGAGAAGGATCGAGAAAGATTGAGGCTACCGGCAGTGAAAAAGAAACAAAAAAAACCAGGCATGCTGGGTTTGATTCATAAAGCCCCAGGGTATTTTAGTCTTTTAGCAGTTGAAAATTGAATTTTTCTTATAGATATTAAATCCTGAAAATCCTAAAAATCCTGAAAAATGAACTTGTAAATTATAAAGCTGACCTGAAATCTTCTGGAAGAATTCGAATTTTATTTTTAAAATATAGAATATGAAATTACCTTTCTTCCCATTTTTTTAAAATAATTTTTGTGCATACGTTTCATTTTATACGAATTTTACAAAATAATGCTCAAAAATAGAAATAAAGCTCATTAAATCATTTTAAAAATACTCCAACCTCAAAATAAATCTAACTATTATTTTTAAAATATCTCTAATGGTATTATAGAGGTAATAAAACAAGTTTCACGATTCAATCATGTACCGATGATTTAATAAAATATTTTAAAAGTCCATTAAACCCCATTTTTCACACAATACATCATTAAAATAGATTAAAAAAATATTTTGACCACAAAGTCACTCACATATGAATCAAATAACACTTAATCACATCTCTCAATGAATAAAATCCCATACTTACCAAATTTTCTATGTAATCCTTTGATTATAATTCCTTTTGTATAATCACAGATCACACTTCAAACCTTATGCTAACTCGTCAAACTGGAATAATTTATGTTTAAATATTTACTCACTAGTTCACATATATATCATAAAATTCAAATAATTCATACAATATTATTCACTTAACACGTAACAAAATAGTCCTTATATACTATTTTTGAATATTTTCACAATTCGCCCGCTACGAGGGAGAATCTAGATAAAACCGAAAATATTTTTGAAAATAGTAAAAGTAATTAAATACTCTCACAATAATGATAGGGACCGATACTACAATTATCAATTAACATAATAATAATTTAAAAACACGAATTCATCAAAGAGGAATAAAATATCCACAACTTTATTCTCTCCCAATTTGAAACAATCATATAACATCATCCAGATATTAATAATATTAATTCCTAAAAAAGTTTACGGGATTTCACAATCTACCCTCTTATAAGGATTCCGTCATCGGAATCAACAGAAGAAAGTACTAAGGATCTTCTTGTCAATTTTCCAATCTTGCATTCGTAAGTTTTCTCAAAATTTTGAATAAGATTGGAATTCCTTATACCACACAGTTATCACGGGAGCTTCACTCCGCACCATTGTTCCTTCCACATATCATTTGACCAATTTCTCGATAGAATCAGTTTTACTGATCGAGAGAAAGAAGAACAGAGAGAAAGATAAAGAGAAAGAAAAAGAAAGAGAGGGATAATTAGAGAGACAAATAAAGAAATAGACTGACTTCGTTGTACGGAACTGATATTTTAATCGCATTGCAATCCACTGTTGTTATTGGTAATCCTATCATATAGCCTTGCTTTGACTTGACCAAAATAACTCAGCCCAACTCGATTAGCATACATTTGAGATAATAAAATCATAAAATCAAAGAAAAAAAGAATTCCATATCATAACGGGTGTCCCACAATTGTAGTTGCCAAAAATATGAACTGGTGATAAAGTATTATTGAAATGAAAGAATAACTGAGAGATCAATATGATCAAGCGAACTTGGTGTTGCGTGCCCAAGTTAAGACACTATTAAAGGTTGTTAACCTTCTTTTAGTCACAACACACACAAGTGATGGTGTCCCATCCAACTCCTATCACACAGACAGCTGTACCTTGTGTCCCCTATAGTTAGGGTTGTTCATCTCAGTCAGAATAAAAGAATATAAAAGGAATTCAAAATCAAATGAATATTCAAGGTTTTCTAATAAATGAATTGATAATCGAAACTGAAAGGATTTCAAAGTTAATATTGCTGGAGGAAATGAAATCCAGAAAATAAAATTATGGAACAAAATGAGCAAGTGGTGTCACATCACCAATAAACTATCCACCATATAAGAGAAGTAAAAGTTAAATTATTAAAACTTGGTAGAGCTATTAAAACCTGGAAATAGGTTTCATGAAAGCCTCTGGCACATTACGTGATTGAAAACGGGTGTTATGTATATGTCATTTAACAGATACCTCTTTTTGAGAGATGAAAAAATAAGGTATAGAAAGAGAAGGTATTGCCAAGGTCTTAATACTTATCTTCTATTTGAACTCTTCTGTTGACTCGTCATCCAATTCTAGACACTTCTTCATATTCCAAGGATATCGATAATCTCCATCGTCGTCGAATCGTAGTCTCGGAAGATTCCATAATAGAAGCTTGCAATTGCCAAGAGTTTTGTCCAATTTAACACAACCAACTCAACCAAATGTGCCTATCTTAACTTACTCATTGGTACTATATCCAATAGTCCAACAGAAACTCGATATGAGCTCAAGCGTCCTCATATAGCTATAAAACTCCTACACACTCTCGTTTCTAGTTTACTATAACCTCAACTCTGACACCAACATGTAACGCCCCCAAATCTGGGGTCAAGGGATTTGGTCGTCACTATGAAAGCTCAATCCAAATCAACCTATTTAAACAATAAATAAATGCCAGCGGAATATATTTATCATTTATGACCCCAAACTAATCCAAGATCTTTTAAGGTTACAGTTCTAGAAATAAGATATTCAAATAATATAAATAAAATTTTCACTTTCTTTTAAAACTCTTTTCAATAATTCTCAATCTCAAAACTTAACCCGCTAGTATAACTTTGAAAAGAAGTATACCAGGCCCAACTATAAAATACACAACTATAATATAAATAACTTTACATAATAGAACTTACACTAGTCCGCAAACCCTGGACCAACCATCTTCCAAAAGCTTCCTCTTTGCCTTCTCGAATTTCGCAGCTAAACAACATAGTCTAATCCTTACTGGAAGGTTAAATTTAAAAACAGGCAAGTATAAGCGAAAGAAATGCTCAGCAAGTTCATTATAGCATATATATGATCTTTTTGATATAAAACCGACATCTGCACTAGAGCAGAACATTTTAAATCATAAATGATGAACCAGCAAAGTTTTAGTTAAGGAATCCTAATCCTTAAATGTATTTAAAATCCTTTTGATATTTTCGAGCGAAAATGCCTCATCAATACTTAGAATCTCGACGAGAATAAAACTCGTAAAACCGTGTTTACGGAAATATCGTAAACCACAATAACAAGAAGCAATGATTATGGATTGAATCATAAACTTTATTCAAAACCGAACTCTTGATATTAATATTCATTTTTTTGTCATATCAAATTAGATATCAATACGAACTTTGATGCTCACAACATCCCATACTGAAGTCAACATCAATCATCTATACTAATACCACCTTTGATATTTAATAACAAAGTAAGTATCAGCATAAATCACAAACTGAATCAAAACTGTATTTCATCATTAATTCAAAATAGAATCAGTTGATAAATCATTTATTCTATTATTATCAAAAGTAATATAATAATTTAGATTGGAATCCTCGAACGACGGTGTGTTGCCTTCGGCGATCAGCCGCGGAGCAACACCGGTATGCCGAAGCATATCCAACTAAACAAATGGCGCACCTAAGGCACATATTGGCTTAGCAAGGTAGTATATCTTATATAATACATAGCTCACACTGGACCCCCGCCACAGCCTCTTACGCAACCATCCAATCTTAAAATATTTTAGTGAAAGGGGTCATAATAATCGACACCCTTATAAATTTTATTCCCCCATTTACTTGGGCAGGAATACTCGCAAAACCAACTCATTTTTCTCAAAACCCAAAACATTTATAAATCCATTCATTTGATAAGTAAAAATCACTTAGCAATTCAGAACATAGAATAGCAAAAGAGTACTTGCATAAACAGAATCATTTAATTCAGCGATATGTAAAACATTTATCTATTCCAAACTGAGAATAGGGAAAGCAATACTTGCATAAGAAGATTTAAAATAAATATCACTTAAACAATAAGTGATGATAGGGATACTTACCTTTGGGTTTTTAGCAGTTAGTCACACTCGTAGAAATGCAATTATATCGGTCTGGCATCTCAAGGCATCATTATCTTTTACTTTGCTAAATCTCTGATCTGTTGCTCATGCAGTGCCACAACCCAATATTCCATACTATTCAGATATAGTCTTCATCGATTCCATCTGGTCTTGATCGTCTTAAAACACTCGTATCTATAATTAGAAAATAACCTTTTAATCGTCTAAACGATAATTACTCGACGAACTGCGCGTTAAAACCCTATTGTCTACCCATACGATAGCCCGCATATAAAGAAGACAGTCAAATACAAGACTCTTGACCCACATACGCACGTAATTCATATAACACGTAGACATGTTTCAATGATATGAAAATTAATGATCTATTTATATAACAAACTCATCATATCCAATAAATAGATAGGAAATCTACCGAAAATTCGGCAGTATTTCCTCTATTTATCGGACTATCCACCTGTTTCCAATCTCAATCAATAATCCAATATATAGTAAAAATTAGCCTTGACTTGTTGTAAACACGTAGGAAATTCTGCCTTGATTTACAGTAAATACATAAGAAAATCTGCCTTGACTTGCAGTAAACACATAAAAAAAATCTGCCTTCACTTGCAGTAAACACATAAGAAAATCTTTCAGAAATATTATTAAATCACCTCATCTTAATCACATCATATTAACCACTTATCAAGTAGAGGCTCACATATAATCACCCGACAAATAAGTGCACCTAACCAAGTGTTTAATCACATTTAACTATATAGCATTATATACCCACATTTAATCATATAAATGCAAGTGAACAAATATCCAACTTCATTCTACAGTATTCATGTTCATATACAGGATCAATAAAAATAAATAATTAAGTATTTATATTCACATACAGGAAGTATAAGTGAGTGTAAACAATCATTGGACTGTATATATTATCGCTTAACACATTGGCTTACGTACTAGTTCAACTAGCAGATATTTAGTACTTATGACTTTATTTAAAATCCAAAGCATACATAAACATGACTGTCATTTCTAAATCCTTAATCCATTCCTTATCAAATTCTCATTCTTCAGTAATTATAAATTAATTAGCAATTTATAATTCAACCCAAAATCTAATTACACCAATAAATATGAAATATTATTTACTTAAATTTTCACCACGTTGTCCATGTATACACATAATCATATTATACTCACCACACATAAATCATTTAGTTCAAGTCAAATAGTTTAGAGCCAACAATGATCCTCTAATTCTATACCAAATGTAATTGATGTTATTTTCTTATAAATCAGCCCCACTCTACGATTTTTAGTAATTTGGAAAACAGGTCTGTTTAGTTAAAATTTGGTGGAGACTTATCTGATTCGCATACCTAGCGATCATAAAATTTCAGATGAAAGAAAGGTGTTTAGAGCCCCTGAACAGAGTCGTCAATATGGCCAACAGACCCTATCTAGAAATTCTGCGCACCTTGCTCTAAATAAATTGTATCTCAATTTATACAAGTCTGGTAGTAACCAAATTTTGCAGACATATAATTCAGACATAAACCTATAATTTCTAAGTTTTAACCATCAAGCAATTAGGTCTCTAAACGTCTTAAAATAGTCATCCTAAAAAGGATAATTTCCTGCCAAATGCTGAATTTTCTGCACTTAAACTTTAGTAGCAACTTTAATCAATTCTTAGCAATTAATTAAACCCATAATCTCTATTAATCATATCATCAAACACTTAGCATGAAAATCATATAATCAAATCTCAGTATCTCAACATTTGTCACTGTAACATTATACATTTTTTTTTAAATCCTACCGAAAATTTGGCATGATATATGCGAATATGCACTATCCATTTAATCCAAAATCACAACAACCATTACTCCAATTTCATCAATTCTCGAACTATGGTTCAACAAAAATATAAACACAATATCTACCAACAACCTAATAACACAACTAATAACATCATGACTCAGTTAAAAGTCATCACCAATGAATCCAAAAACTTGTATATAGCGGACTTTCATTCTCAAACGAACCTAAATTCTTTAAAAGAGAAATAAAATTCTATGAACCATAAATTTAAAAATCTGAAATTTAATAACTCAAGTATGTGCCTTCACCGATTAACCACATAACCAAGAGAATTTCATAGAATTTATCAAATTTGAACAAAAAAACTCAAGTCAAACCACATACATATTCTAATTTGAGCAAGGACCCATCACAATTTCATCAAAACCGAAGCAAACTTGTAGAAAATCGAATCCGACCCGGAATAGAATCTTCAAAAATGAGACATTACATAGACCTATACACATACCAGCAAGAACCTAGAAGAAAAAGACCAAAGGAGGCTCAAATCGAGACTTTAGTCGAAGAAAATGAAGAGGGTGATGGCGATGGTGTACGACCGAGAGAGAAAAAGGAGAAGCGAGAGAATCCGAGAAGGATCGAGAATGATTGAGGCTACCGGAAGCAAAAAAGAAACAAATAGAACAGGCCTGCTGGGTTTGATTCATAAATCCCAGGGATATTTTAGTCTTTTAGCAGTTAAAAATTGGATTTTCCTTATATATATTAAATCCTGAAAATCCTGAAAAATGAACTTGTAAATTATAAAGCTGCCCTGAAATATTTTGGAGGAATTCGAATTTTATTTTTAAAATATAGAATATGAAACTACCTTTCTTCCCATATTTTTAAAATAATTTTTGAGCATACGGTTCATTTTATACGAATTTTACAAGATAATGCTCAAAAATAGAAATAAAGCTCATTAAATCATTTTAAAAATACTCCAACCTCAAAATAAATCCAACTATTATTTTTAAAATATCTCTAAGGGTATTTTAGAGGTAATAAAACAAGTTTCACGATTCAATCATGTACCGATGGTTTAATAAAATATTTTAAAAATCCATTAAACCTTATTTTTCACACAATAAATCATTAAAATAGATTAAAAAAATATTTTGACCACAAAATCACTCACATATGAATCAAATAACACTTAATCACATCTTTCAATGAATAAAATCCCATACTGACCAAATTTTCTATTTAATCCTTTATTTATAATTCTTTTTGTATAATCACAGATCACACTTCAAACCTTATACTAACTCGCCAAACTTGAATAATTTATGTTCAAATATTTACTCACTAGTTCACATAAATATCATAAAATTCAAATAACTCATATAATATTATTCACTTAACACGTAACAAAATAGTCGTTATATACTATTTTTGAATATTTTCACAATTCGCCCGCTACAAGGGATAATCTATATAAAACCGAAAATATTTTTGAAAATATTAAAAGTAATTAAATACTCTCACAATAATGATAGGAATCGATACTACAATTATCAATTAACACATTAATCATTTAAAATTAAGAATTCATCAAAGAGGAATAAAATATCCACAACTTTATTCTCTCCCAATTTGAAACAATCATATAACATCATCCAGATATTAATAATATTAATTCCTAAAAATAATTTACGGGATTTCATATGGGTGATATTACTGTGTTGCCTGACTTGGGTGAAACAGATGGAAAATTGGGTTTTATTGATGTTAACGAATCTCTTGTGAAGGAGTAATCTGCTATATGATTACATGGATTCACCAGTTCTGTTTTTGTGTCTCTATATTACTTGTTTTTGCTGCTTGATGGCCAAGCTTTATCTGCATTTCATTTTTGCTGGTTCAGTTGCTTTAAGTTATGTTTCCAGTTTGGTTGTTGGTTGATGATGTTCCTTAATTCCAGTTCTTTTACCTTAAGAACTGTTGATTGGTATGTTGTAATTCAGTCTGGTTATTACTATCTTCTTAAATTTAAAAAACTGTTGTTGATATGATGTTAAATCTATATATAATTCAGTTGGTTGATTTTAACAGATATCTAGTTCAAGTTGTGTTATATATGAACTCTGTTATGTTCTTGAATCTCAAACTTGGAGTATAAATATGTTATTAGCATATAAACTTATCCTTGCATATTCTCGGAATTACTATCTTATGTCAAAATTGGATCCTAACATGTTCAGTTTTATAATAACAAAAATTAGTTATCTGAACAGTTAAATTTACTTTCTAAAAATAAAAAATGTTGTATCTAAGTACCTATCAAAGAAAGTGATTTTAGTGTTAAGTATTTATTAGGTGTTGTTACTTTGCAGTAATATACTTCTTGCTACACTGTCTTTGTTTTAATAAATCGGCTTACAAAATCTTTAAGTGCAGCAAATACTAAAGTTATTAGTTACAACATTGCACTCTGGTATCTAGTTGATATAAGTTAAACAGTTAAGTTCAGGATTTCACATAGTTTTGATAAACCCCGAAAATTGATTTATTAGCTCATTTTCCATTAAAATTTGTTGTTTGTACAAGCTATACATTGTGCAGAATTGAAAATATATATGCAGGTTTTGGTACTTTCAGCATCACGTCTGGAACTTCAGCAGATCAAAAGTCTTGATCTCAGCTAGTATAAAATACATAAAATAATTCGAGTATTCAAAATTGTTAACTACATTGGTATAAAATATTTGTTGTATGGATTGAACGGTCGTGTAAAACTGTTATATCATTTGATGTACACTAACCTACTAACTTACTAACTACTAACCAGGATGATGTTACAATGATAACATTTAGATTTTTTTTTACAAAAAGAAAAAGATCTCAAATTTGACTAACAATTAGCAAACTTGATGATCAGATAAGTTAAACAAGAAACAAGTTTTTTTTTCGACTTAACCAAACTTATTCGAGTGTCAACTGCAGTATATTCAAAGTTTTGGTTTTAACCAAAAAGAAAATCAAGAAATCTATTATACATAATAAAAATCTCGAGTTTGACTAAAATTAGCAAACTTTTTAAGATATTGCACGTGTTTATAAGACAAACAAAGATATGATTATTTTGAACAGAAACTCGATTCATATCAAAATAGCACTTGATCAAACAAGATCACATTGATTTAACGAGCAATCTTGTTATAAGATTGAAAGAACAAAATTCTTTCTAAATTAAAGTACTGGTATAAATCAAAATGCGTACAAGGAAAATGAATAAACACTCTCCTTTGTAGTTAAAACATAAATGATTTAACGGAGTTATATGAATCGATCAAATAGAATCACATTGATACACTAGAATTCTAAAATAAGGGAAAGAAAGAAACTACAAATAGTGTTATCTTAAAATGAAGATAACAACCAAATTATCATTTCATCATTCTTTAAATTAAGAATCTCTTATCTCTGAAATTATAAAATTATAAAATTATAACAAAAGGAAAGAAATATTCTTTCAAAAGGAAAGAAGAAATCAACAATGTTATCTTAAAATCAAATATCTTGTTTCTACATTTTTCTAAAATGATAATACATTAAGGGGAAGTCAATTATATACAATTTTTACTATTCTTTTTTATATTATCCAAATAAACGGAGAAGAAGAAATTAGACCCCCAATTTGAAAATTTTAAAATATTCTTGCTAAAATGACATAAATTCTACATCAAAATTTATTTATCTAATAAGTTGTTAAGTTTTGCAGGAATTAAATTCAAGGGATATACAACAAGACTTCCTCCTTTAATATATTTTTGTGAAAAATATTTTTCAAAATACTTTCATACTTTTAGGGGAAGCACGCACTTTGAAAATTTCAAATTTTTTCTTTTATTTGGTAAATACCAAAAAGGGGAAGATTAAAAGGACATCTTCGACTAATTATTTATTTTGGTATTTTCATAATTTAACATAACATTTAAAACACGCATATCCTCTCCAAATAGGCATGAATTTAATTGACATAATCAAAAGTGAAAAGCCATATCTAGCAAAATATTTCAAATAAGTTTTTCAAAATGTAAAATATAAATACATTTGATATTCCAATTTGCTGAAAATCAAAATATATAATTTTAAAGGAATATACCCCAAAATAGTGAGATTGTAAAAGAGTTATTGGAATGTGATCTTTCTTAGGCTCTCTTGCAATATTAATAAGGCAACAAGTTTGAAAAAGGAATATTAGAACTTGGATATTCTTTAGAAGGCTCGTGCTAAATGTATTTCAAAAATAGATGTTTTTAAAGGGATAAAAAATATATATATTTCACTCCATAAATATTTATAATCCAAATATATATTTTTACACTCTTATAAATTAATATTTGACAAAGGAATATTAATATCTCATTTTATCATCCTCCTCATATTTTTCGAAATAATTTTCTCTCGCATCTCAAATATATTATTTATCGGAGAATATAATTTTAAATACTTAAAAATATTTTCCACACCCTCAAAATATTTTATATTTAAGGAACTATATTCGAAGTATTTATTATAGCCCAAACTGAGCCAACAAAGTCTTTCTGCTTTCATAAAAGATTGTTCATATTTTATTTGGAACCGAACCCTGATTTAATCGATTTAAATCCAAATAAAATACTTCCACTTTCTAGAAAATCTTGAAACTTAGGATTTGTCCCTTAAATGGTATTTTCAATGCATAGTTAAAATTTCGTAATTTTTCGAGAATCTTTGTTCAGGTGTGTTTTTCGGGGTGTTGACCAAGACTTTGACCGAGGGTTTGACCAAGTTACCTTTGACCTAAATTGACCAAAACTTGCAGATCATCATTTTATGATAAGTAGGTAATTATCATATATTTGGTTGTATTTATTAAAGGGTTTTCAAATTCGTTATATTTAATGGTGCCAATTACTTAATTAATTAAGTAATTAATGTTTAATTGAAAAAGTTAAAATCCATTATTATATAATTAATAGTTGATGGGATTTTTCTTGTTTTTCCTATATACAAGTTGCAAACATACACACCTTATCCTCCACCTCATCAATCCACACCACTCACTTCATCCATCATTCATTTTAACTCAATCTCAACCACTTCATTCACCTAACTCCTTCTATAAATAAACACTCACCCCACCATTTTTCACACAAGCTAAGAGCTAATTAATTGTTGGGAATTTTCAAGAAGTATTCTCTCACACACTCTCTAAAATCCAAACCCAAATATTTCATCTCAAAAACCTTCTCTCTCATAAATATATATCATTTATTCAAGGTTTTTTTTATCTTCAAGCTTAGTTCCACCAACCAAGCTACATCAACCCAAGAAAAAGCTCATCCACACCACTTACTTACCTCCCAAAGGGCTGCCCAAGTTTAACCAACAAGCCAAAATCCGGCCGAACCTCCGGTGAACTTTTCCGTTCATCTCTTAAAAGTGGTAAACCTCATAGCTTTTGTCTGAGTCTTAACCGACCACTCTTAATATTCATATAAGAAGCTAAGTACCACCTTCCCTTCATCTCTAAAAGCTCTAATATAGAATAACTTAAAGAAAAACAAATCCGTATAAGGATTGTTTTAATCGAACAAAGATTTGACAAATTATACACTTCTAGCATGAAGTGATAATTTCATACAACGCTTGGTTTATATTCCTTACTAACACCTTAGCGTTTCGTAGGAATTAAATTACAAATCTAGCATTTTATTCTTTAAACTTAAACGCACTTATTTTGGCCATATATTAATATATTTTTCATAATTGTTTAACAAGACTTAAGCGCTTCCCTTACTAGCACCTTTAGTGTTTCGTGGTAAAAAACTTAAGGTTAATATTATATATATCTATATATACATATTTATTATATTTAATTAAAATATTTAAGTAATTTCCCTTACCAGCACCTCTAGTGTTTCGTGGGAAGATCTTAAAGTTTTTAGGTAAATATAAGTATATATATAATCGTATAAGAATTAAGCGATTTCTCTTACTAGCATCTTCAGTGTTTCATGGGAAAAACTGAAAGCTTATATTGTATTATATATATACACATATAAATTGTGCTAATATAATTTAAACTCTGCTCTTATATTTTGTGATATATTTTGTTTAAATTACGCACATTTTATTCTCTCGGCCAAATATTTTATAAGTGCAAATAGTTAAAGAATAAGTACAACGTTCTCGATTTATAAAAGTCTACACACGATTATTTTAAACGAGAAATTATTTTATCAAAGATCTGAAAGCTATAATGCTTCACCAAGGACTTGATACATTTATTACTTTGGAAATAAGATATATTATTCAAAACGAAGTAATACCAAGTATAATCTAACATTCATTTAATCTAAAGAAAAGTATACATTAATATTCTTTTAAGAATATTTGTACGTCATCCGGTCTAGTTAAGTATATTACTAGTCCAAACTCTTTTTATTTATAACGGGTATAGTTTCGTAGATATTGTCTTCTTCGTTTTGCAGTGAGGTGAAGTATAGTGAGGTGATTCTCATTTTAAGACCCAAGTCCTAGACTTACTATAGGGAAGTTAGTAGTCTTCGCACCATGAGGAAGAGGAAATGTAACGCCCTCCAAACCCGGGTCAGAAGGTGGGGCTCACAACACACGCACAATATATAAATCTGTATATAAAATATTATATGCATTGACCTTTTTTTTCACAACCATGGATCGCAACAGGTTCAAGTATGAAAACAAGTCACAACCCTATCTTTTATTACATCGTATTAAATCCCAACTAGTTTAACTTACAACTGATAATGATATCATTCTTATAATCGTGCATAACTCATCTACAATATAAAGCTCCTTCTAGCTCGATCCAATTTAACCTGGAATCCTAGCTCGCACACTGGATTGGGAATCCTCGTTACCAACAATTTCTTTTTCAACTATTGAAAACATAAAAAAGGTTTGCAAGAGTGAGCTAACTAGCTCAGCAAGTCATAATAACAATAACTAAGGTTAAACAATAACCAATTGAAATGATTCAGAAGAATCAAGTTTCTGAATAAGCAATGATTAGAATTGGATATTCACTTTTTATTTTAAAAACTAAGGTTAGGCTGATGATCACTCACACACTAACCCCGAGCAAGGCTCACAGCTTTGCTCTATATACTGGATCCCAGGCACGCATTGGCCTATTATGACCACGAATCTGGTCCGACCACGAATCTGGTCCGCATTTATAAAACCATCCAATTCTAAAACAATTCAATATGATAACCAATGTAATTCAATAAGATGAATCATAAACAATATTTATTTTGAAGCATAGAGTGTTTCACAATATTATGAAGGTATAACAAGGAATTCAAAAAGATTGGCGTTCAATCAAGGAAAGAATCGGAAAGTAGAAGACCAAGGGTTCAAGGGTTCCAAGGATTGATCTTCTGTTAAACAAGGAATAAGGGTTGGTATGTCAAGCAATTCAATATCAGAAATCAGTATGTGATAGATATGAATTTGTGGAGTAGTATCGTATGTGTCTGGCTCGTATATGGGAATTCAACAATTAATGGTTTATGAAGAATAAGGCTTATGGCTCAAGATCAATAAGAATCAGGGTTCAAGGTTAAATAGTTTAAAGTGCTTGCAATATAAAACATGAGTTATTTTGAATAATCGCGACATGTTATGAGACAGTTCGAAAATATCTGCAATATATCTTGAAGAAGGTTCAGAAGTACTTGCCTTATCATGGATGGTTACCAACTTCACTTGCATTCATTTATCGTTTCTACTCAACAACCACTTATCTTCTTTTTTTATGCCATGCTTCTATTGACCGATCACTTGCTTTTTTTTCTATGCTTTAATTCTATTTACTGATCACTAGAAATCTGTTTCTATGCCTCGATTACTCTGCTAGGCATCACAAGTATCTATCAATACTCATTCTCATATTATTCTAATCATAACATAGACGTCATAAGCTTTTATATACCCTTCGTTTTACCCAAATCCGATTTACGGATTGAAAGTTACAGCAAAACCATCAAACAGTAACCACATAGGCATATAACACATCAATCAGATAGCACGTAACACATAGCACGCAAGATATTCGATCAAAATAATTTTTCAAAGAAGATTCGGGGTCAAAATAATTTTTCAAGTATTTAATACGAATTTTTGAACATTTTTCAGAATTAAAATGGGACTCCGAATCATTTTATAATTAAATGATAGGGTTCGAACACCCGAATCTGACTTTAAAATAATTTTATAATAATTATCGAGCCTTGAAAATGATTTAAAATAATATTTTAAAGCTCGAAACTATTTTTCGGAATTTTTAAATCAAAAATAAATAATTATATCTAATTATTAAACAAATTAAAATTAATTAATAACTAATTAAATTAAATAATCAATTAATATTAAAATTAATTGATTAATTAAATAATTAATTATGTACTAAAATTAGTTAATTAAATAATTAAGATTTATTTTTAAATTAAAAATAATTTTCAGAAATTAAAAATTTTGATTTTTTGAATTTAAAATAAATAAAACATTTTCTGAAAATAATTATATAAAAGAAAATATCATTTTTATAAATAATCTAAACAGGAATACGATTTTTGCAAAGTTTTAAAACTAGAGTATCAGAAGTGTAAACGGTGCAAAACCTCGAGGGCCAAACTATAACTTTAACGGTGTTCCCCCTGTCGCCGGGAAGCCATGGTCGCCGGCCATGAGCTTTTATGGCGACCCGATTCCTGCCTAGAATTGCTTCAAAATATCAGGGGATAAACTACACCTTCCCAGGAACCAATCTGCACGATCACTTCAGCTGGAAAATTAACAAATTACTCAGAACAATCGACTAAAATTTCTTCCACCGCGAGGCTCGATTTTTCGGCGAGACTTAATTGGAACAATCCAGGAACCGTTTGTTAGTTCCCAATATACCAATCAATTTGTTTTTACACGATCTACAACATGGTAACATCAATTTTAAACAATAACCCTTAACCCAGAAAAACTCAATTTTCAATTAGAACATTCATATCAAGAACCCTAATTTTATTTTTCGAGAATCAAACACCATTTTCTCTGTGTTATTGAACTCTATTTTTGACATATAATATACCAAATTGACCAGAAAAATATTATCTACACGAAGGAATCATCAAATCATATCAACAACATCAAAAATAAATTTTCATAATTTAATCTTTAATTAATTCGAATTAAAATGAATAAATAAGAAAAATACCTTAATTCCTGCATAAAACAGATGATTGATTATGAAAGTACTTTTCGAGAGTTTCGATTTGATATATGGCACGCCCGAATCAGAGTTCGATAACGCCCTCGATCGTGCGTTTGATTCTCAAGAAAGCAACGTTTTTAGGGTTTTTCTCTGTAAATTCTATATTTTTACTGATCGATTATGATTATACAAATAAAATGAAATATTAAAAGGGCTATATATATTTATGGAATATTGGTTCGTTTTGGATCATTTTTGATCGATAAATTAGTTATTTAGCCGCTAAGTAACTACAAAGACGATCCAATTTAATACCCGTATTAGATCATTATCCAAACCGTGCTTCTTATAAAACACTTTACATGAAAATAATGTAATAATATCCCTTATTTCGAGAATACGGGTTTTGTTGATTCACCGAAATGATTATCGTATCGAAAACCTTGCGTCGGGCCGGGCACGGGTCAAACCGTAATCCGGATCGAAAAAGTCAAAACACGGAAAATGTCCGTAATTACCAGATTAGGTTAGGAAAGAGTTTTCGGAAGAGTTTCGGGTTGTAAAAATGTAAAAACGGTTGAGGTTGGACGATTCCCGGCTTTATAAAATAATTTTGTAATTATTAAGAAAATAATTAATAAATTCATAAATCCATATAAAATCATATAACAGTCCAAAAATTACCAGAAAAATACCATAATTATCTACATTTTATTCTGGTCATAATAAAATTAACATACTTATACTTTACCACATATAAGCATCCACATAATAACACCAATCGTCAAATAATTCACCAAAAATCACATAATAATCATTTTTCGATAAAAATAATTACACGCAATATCCTGGATATTACATCCTTCCCCCTTAAAAGGATTATGTCCTCAGAATCACACTAAGTATCAGATAATGATACGTTCAAGTATCTCACTTTAATTTCCTCAGGTTGATCCCTCAACCTTACAACTTTTCATAAACTTTTACTCGCAGTATCACTCCCTGGAGGCATTACCAGCATATTCTAACCCATATTATCATTTATTTTATTTCTAGGGAATTCTCATATGAAACTAATTGCAATGCTTTTTCTTGACGTCTAGTCACATATACATTTATTCTTTCTTTGTGCCATATTATCAGAAAGTCTTATTTGCCATCTAGGTCTTGTATCATATTCTCGGCGTAGCTTGAATCTTTTGAGTTATCGATGTTTAACCAAATTCCTATCTTTTTAGTTCCACCTTACTTAATTCCCGTTCATCTAGGAGTGGTAGATATACTATTCTGGTTCGACATAATTCATCGTATTCTGAATACTCCTGTCAAATCTCAAATCAAACAATATTGATCATTTACAGTATATTTCTGGATCTGATGACGTACCACCATTTCTTTAAGCAGCAACTAACCCACTTATTGGAAGAAATTTTTATTAAATAAAGAGAATGATTAGGTTTGGATAACCTATCGATAATGATACAATTAACGCTTTCCTCACCTTTAGTTCTCAGGTGATTTCACTACGACGTCTCCTGGCGAAAAGTATCCATCTAGCCTTTGATGTACCGCCCTAAATTCTTGGGTAGGTATAACATTTATTTATGTTTTCCCAATTTTATCTTCACGCCTGGTCACTAGATATTTCCCTTTAGCCTTCAGTACTTGATCGTACGCCTGGGATGCATTCCCTATCTCAATTTGCAAATCTTTCCTAAATTTTTTACTTTACTTCTCTCTTTCATATTACCCATATCTTACCTATATCCTGGCATCTTATAAAGTTTCTTTATCACCCATTGATTCCACTTCCTCTCCTATTTCCATTTTTCATTCTCATAGCTCATTCAAACCGACCTCTTGACCTTAATACTCATTTTGATGTCATATCAAATTAGATATCAATACGACCTTTGATGCTCACCACATCCCATTCTGAAGTAAACATCAATCATCTATATTAATACCAGTTTCGATATATAACAACTTAAGTATCAACATCATTCAGAAACTGAATTAAAATTGTATCCCATATTTTATCCAAACCAGAATTACTTGATAAATCATTTATTGTATGATTATCAAAACAATTTGGAAATAAGACGTCCTTTAATAAAACTTTATTGCAAATGATAAAATCTCTTTGATTGACTAATAAAATCCATATTGGTGTAGGTACTAATCTCTTCTTCATTCCACCTCCCTTTTTCATTTCCTTTCTTTCTTCGCTTTGCTGTATCTTAAATCTTTAGTTCTTAAAACGTTCTCCTTACTTGTCTATACAAATAACTTTTTATTTCTCTTGTCCATTATAAAGGGCATATTCATCCAAGTAAAGCCTCAGGCACTTCCAGCAATTCCTGAATTCTACTGGTGTCCTTAATTTTTTCCAATTCCTCATTGCTTTGATTTTGGATTTTAAAATTACATCAAAATTTGACTTAATCTAATTGGAATCGATTTCCATCTAACTGACCATTAATTGGTAAAATTACCCAATTAACTCACTTAATTGATCAATTGCACCAAATGATGACTAGCTAAATGAAATCAAAGACCAATTATATATAGTCGAATTGACTGTAACAACCTCTTTCAAGAACCGAGATCACAATTGTTTGGAGTATCAACATGAATATCAATAACACACGGAAGTATACTTTTTATCTTTGGAAGTATGGTATTTTCTGAAAATTTGGGCAACATCTCCTTTATATTATTGACTACCAGTCGGACTCAAGCCGACACCAACAATCAATCAAACAACCAATAATCAATCCTCACATATACCAATTCACTGCCACTTTCTAAACTCACCATTTCACCACCTCATGTAATATTAATCAGTATATCCCATGTCTCTCGGTTAGCTTAAGATTATAGTGAACATTTTTATTATACCATACCTTTTTCTCATATTTTCTGATTATAACAGAATATCACTACTGATTACAATTACAAATTAAAAATTCTTTTAGTTCGTGTTTCAAGTCAAGCTCTCTAATTAACAATTTATCCATCCTTGAAAATATACACTTATTCTTATTAGTCAACTTGTTCAACTTCTGATAACCAGCACGGGGTCTTAACCAACACTATTATAATCTTGTGAAAGAAGACCTTTGGTTTTAAAGCATCGCTTCTTAAAAAATTTTGCAGTCAAACCATCATACCTTCATATCCCCTTATATCTTTTCATACTGAACCTTCTTTGCTAATCCAGTTATAAGCATCAAATTTACCATAACTCACTTACTTGAGTGGGGAAAGCCCAACCATTCCTTGATGAACATATTTAGAGTTTGTTCGTAACTAGCATTTCTTCGATCTTGAATCTTAATAACAAATATCTCCCACATGATTGAGGTATGCTTCATCTTCACAACATATTAATCGATTATCTGGTTATTATTAAGAATTTCTTCATTCGCTTCCATTGTCCAATCAATCATTTGCCTTATCCGATATACGCAGCTTTGCTTTCCTATTTTATTTTCTAGTTAATTCACCCCATACGGTTTGTTAACTACTTCAATTTACGCAAAAATATCAGACTTCAAATGTATCATGTATACTGTCACACCCCCAACTTAAACAGCAAAATAAATATAGCTATTACAACATTTTAAGGGAAGAATACACAACCAACTCCAAGATCTTACAGTTTAGGGTTTGGAACAGCCCAACACTACCAACTATTACATCTGATTACAATTACCGAGTCCTTACACAAACTATTATTACTTATTCTACCTGAGCTCGAACATAAGCATCAGCATCACAGGTCTTACGGGCAGTCTGCTTGAATCTAACCATAGCTGCTAGCTGTAATATCAGGGTAAAGCAAGAAGTGAGCCAAATGCTCAACAAGTGCTAACAGTACGATACAAACATAAATCGAGATATACCTTTAAGAATGATAATGGAAAGACATAACCAATGATAACGAGAGATAAATCTATGTGAGATGGCATCATTTTGCTTGTATCAAACAATTTTAAAATCATGTCTTAATCAAAATCATTTTATGACGCTACGGATTACAGCCGGTGATCAGCTGCGAAGTAATCCCGAACCTCGATGGGTTCTAAAACATTAACGGGAATCCCTAGGCAACTTTTAAGCCTAATATAAGTGTGGAAAGGACTCGCGTCTCAGTCCAGATCCACTATTCAAGGAAAATATTTATCCCCCTTTGGGACTGAAAACCCATATTTTATTTATTTTAAAAACTGATGCCGAATTATAACAAAATCTCTTTTAACAGTAAACATTTTTTTTATTAAGGGATTATAGATCAACTCGAAACACGGGAAATATGATACTAAATCTCAGGGCTACGTATCACAAAACTATACTCTATTAGGGTATCTGAATGGTTTTCATGTATCAAGGGTTGGACAAGGGAATTTAGTGAGGCTATTGGATATTATGAAAGGAAGTGCCAAATTGGGCTTAAAGCAATGGATTCTCGTCAAGGTACAGGTGTTGGATCATTAAGAAGATAAGCTTCATGAATACTATGGGTGTTAAGGTATGAAGAAATGATTCTTTAGCTCAGGATATATCAGAGTTGTCAAGCTTTAGGATAAGAAAGAGGGGTATCAATCAATGAGGGATCACTTTGATAAGTTTCTGACTTTCAGGTTTCAAGGTAAGGTTCTATAGGGATTCAAGTATCAGGATGAGATATCAATACTTAGGAATCATCAGCATGTTAATCAAGAGGATTAATCAAGTAATATATCAACTCTTCATTTTATCATGACATTTAACTATCATGAAAAGGCTTTTGAACTACTTGCAATACATACTCGAGGGTTCATGGCATTTCTATATAATTCAAAGATAAATGAAAGATACGCTTGATTTAAAACATATCAAATGACTCAGGATAATTGCATTGATATATATGAACTGTTTAGTAAATACGAAGGTCAAGTTGAATCACTTGCCTTGAGAAAGGCTGGTCTGGTCTGACTGGTAGGAGAAACAACTGGAGCTTCACTCGACCTTTATGGCAACTTTTCCCTCGTCTCGAGATCCTACATAAATAATAATCCTCATTATAATATATTCTCACTAACTTAACCTATTTACAACCCGAAATTAAACACGGATGTCACTTAGGCCTATACGCACTTAATTTTATATTCACTTTTAAATTACAAAAGTACACACATAGCCACATATTCACATATCATATATTAACACCAAATAACACCATATATACCATAATGCAACACTAGGCTTGGATGATCTCGACTCACATCTTAAGTCACTTGGTCGCTAAACTAGACAAAGTCTTCTAATTTTGGCTTCCTAACTCGATGTGCCTTTCCTAAATTATCCAAAACCTATTCACCCTCACTTGTGCCTTTTTCTCTACTGACCTTATACTATCTTAAAACTATGGTGGTCGACCTAATACTCACTTCTAAGTGTTCTAAAATTATGTGATAAGTGAAAGTGCTCACTGGTGCAAATTTCAGAATGACAACTATAGTTTCTTGAGTGCATTAGACACTCTTAAACTACAATTTTTCCTTCAAAACTTTTACATAAGACTCTCCTGACCTAAGGGCATCTCACAAACTTGAGGTGGCTCAAGGGCCTGGCTTGGGCCTTCTTGGGCCTAAGCTAAAAGTCCAAGGTTTCCCTATTTTTCTGGGCAGAAAACGCCCTGACTTGAATTAACTTGTGACACATGGATCTAAATCATATCCTATGAACTATGGTTGGAAAAACTTCTCTGACACTCCCTCTAACTAAGGCCCAATAGGGCCTAATGAGGGCCTACACTTGACATGGTCAAATATTCCTATTTCTAAGTTGCAACAAAACTGTCCCCTGCTGGACAGATTTTGCTATTCTACTTGTGCACCTAACCAAATGACATGCAAACCTCCAACCAACTCCTAAAACCTTTTATATACTCCCAATACTAACTTCTGGTAGCTTGGGCCTCAAAGTGCACATCAATGACATGGTCAAAACTCACTCTAAACCTCAGGGTACTAAACTGATTTTCTGCAGAAACTATAACTCCCATTTTCCAAGGTTTTTGACTTGACAAACTCAACTAACAACAACTCAATACTTAAACCAAGACTTATACATGGTAATCTACTGAACTAACTCCCTTATTCTCAAAATACCTTTGGGTGAGATCATCCTTACCTAAGGTACAATTATGGTAAAACAAAAGAAACAACACTTCACAACTCACATATCTTCATGCTTTTGAAACAACAAGGTATATATTTTTTTATAAAAGATAACCACGAATTATTACCATGCAAAAAGAAGCATAAATCAATATTAACACATTATTCCTACTGAAATTAAGGCTCTCTAACAAAATCTTTCCAAATGATCAAAATCTTACAACAAACTAAGAGAAATCCACATGCATGCATGCCTTCGGGTTTTTAATCCAAAATAACACATTTTCTACATATGTTCTATCATAAAATTGACATGCAAGCCTAGTATAAGATATACCTAGATGATCACTTAGCATGCAAGGAGTTTGATCAAATTTTCACCATAAAATTCAAGTCATTATCATATAAACATGCAAAAATTGAACAAAACTACAAGAATGATCTCAAGGACCATTCATTCGGCTCCCATATGGTCATGGCCGAATGAATTGGAAGGAAATGGCCATTTAATTATCAAGAGTTTCCTTCTCAAGACTTGGTACTTATTCATTCCTTGTAGTCCTCTCAAAAATAACCTTAAATCCATAAGAATCAAGATTGTATTTTGAGTTTCACTAAAACCTTTACATGCAACCTTTTAAACTTAAACTTTCTACTCAAAACTCTTTGAAATATGAGTGATCATGGTATGGGAAGTAACATTTACTTTTTACTTGGTTGAGGATTGAAGAAAAAAAATGGGGAGGGGGTTTCGGCTTTTAGCCGAGAGTGAGAGGGGAGAGCCGAGAGGAGGGTAAAAAGAAGGAGGGAGGTGTGGAATGGTGGAGTGAAAAATGAAGTGGTAATCATATTTGTTTGGTTTTTATGCTTTTGATTTGACCCCAAGTGAGTGGATTTAAGAAATGACACAAGTATCCTTCTAGCTAAAGTTAGGTAGATTTGCATGCAAGGACAAAGTGGTAACTTGGTTAGTAGAATGAAAGTGAGTGGGGTTAGAAATGTCTTCCTTACCCCTTAGTTAAATGGAAGATTATTTGCATGCAAGGATAGCTATGTAATTTTCTAATTATAACAAATAAAATTTGTAAAGATTTATTTTTATAAAATAAAATACAAGTTCAAAAATTATAAAATTCATACCATAAAATAACTTGGATTTTTAGAGACTTTTTAAAATCATTTTCACAATTTGTGAACAAAATACTTTATAAAAAAAATTTCCAAGGCTTAGAATATTCCTTATAAATCAAAAATAAAGAAATTAAATAAACTCTTGCTTTGTAAAATCATATACTACATAAAGCAAATTTATAGTACAGAAATTTTCACTCACAAAAACGTACAATCATTGAATATATTTTATTCGGCTTTATTATTATACCAAATCCACAAATAATATTACACGAAAGTACCGGTCGTAACATCCTATCCCCCTTAAGGGATTCTGTCCCCAGAATCTAAGAGAACAGATGAGGATACCGGAAACGCATATCAGACTCTAACTCCCAAGTCGACTCTTCGACCTTAAGGTTCCTCCAAAGTACTTTCACTAACTTTACTGACTTATTCCTAAGACTCTTTACTTGCCAGTCGAGTATTGAAACCGGTTGCTCCACAAATGACAGGTCTGCCTGAATTTCTACAGGTTCATATTCTAACACATGGCTAGCGTCAGGATTGTACTTCTTAAGCAATGACACATGGAATATATTATGCACATGCTGATACTGAGGTGGTAAGGCCAACTTTCCCACTTGACTCAATATCTCAAAAGGACCTATGTATCTAGGTGCTAACTTCCCTTTCTTGCTAAATCTTATCAACCCTTTTCCAGGTGACACCTTCAGCAACACAGCTTCGCCAATTTGGAATTGAACATCCTTACGCGCTGGATCCGCATACTTCCTCTGTCTATCTTGAGTAGCAAGCAACCTTTTCTGAATTAACTTGACCGAGTCATGCAACTGTTGTACCAATTCCGAGCCGAGAATTCTTCCTTCTCCTATTTCATCCCAACTTGTTGGTGATCTATATTTTTGCCCGTACAAAGCTTCGTATGGTGGCATGCCGATACTGAAATGATAGCTGTTGTTGTAAGAGAATTCAATCAACGGTAAATGATCGTCCTAACTTCCTGCAAAATCAATTGCACAACTGTGCAACATATCTTCAATTGTTTGAATTGTCCTTTCACTCTGGCCATCAGTTTGCGGGTGGTACGCCGTGCTCATATTCAACTTCGTGCCAAGACATTCCTGAAATTGCTTCCAAAATCTCGAATTAAATCGGGGATCTCTTTCTGAAACTATTGATACGGGTACTCCACGCCTTAGTATAATTTCACGCACATACAGATGAACCAACTTATCCAGTGATGACTTCTCATTTATTGGAAGGAAATGCGCCGACTTCGTAAGACGATCAACTATAACCCATATTGCGTCATGTCCGGATTTCGTTCGCGGTAGTCCTACTATAAAGTCCATAGCGATATTTTCCCATTTCCATTCTGGAATCTTCAGGGGCTGAATTAATCCGCTTGGTCGTTGATGTTCTGCCTTCACTTTCTGACAAGTATAACACTTTCTAACCCATTCTGCCACGTCTCGCTTCATATTTGGCCACCAAAAGTTCTTCTTTAAGTCTAGATACATCTTGGTGCTTCCTGGGTGGATTGAAAATTTCGAATTGTGGGCTTCATGGAGGATCTCATTCTTTAATTCAAGTACATGAGGAATCCATATTCTGGATGAAAACCTTTGTATCCCTTGCTCATCCCTTTGAGTATTATTCTCCTCTCCAGATTACTGATTCTTCTCTTTCTCCATTACTTCTTCTTGACACTTCTTTATCTTTTCCACTAGTGTTGGCTGAAAGATCATTGCACGACAAACTTCCTCAACTTTTCCATAAGCACAAAGTTCCAATTCCAATCTTTCGATTTCTTCAGATAACTCTTTTGATGTTATCATCATGTTCAGTCTCTCCTTCCTACTCAGAGCATCGGCCACTACATTCGCCTTTCCAGGATGGTAATTTATCGAACAGTCATAGTCCTTGATCAATTCCAGCCATCTCCTCTGCCTCATATTGAGCTCTCTCTGAGTAAAAATGTACTTTAAACTCTTGTGATCCGTGTAGATTTCACACTTCTCTCCATAGAGGTAGTGTCTCCAAATCTAGAGTGCGAACACTATGGCGGCTAGTTCCAGGTCATGCGTCGGGTACTTTAACTCATGCGGTTTCAACTGTCTTGACGCGTATGTGATCACTTTACTGTGTTGCATCAACACACAACCCAAACCCTTATGTGAAGCGTCGCTGAATATTACAAAGTTCCCTTGATCATCTGGAAGTACCAACACCGGAGCTGTTACCAACTTCTGCTTCAACTCTTGAAAGCTATCTTCACATTCTGCACTCCATTCAAACTTTTGATTCTTTCTGGTTAACTTGGTCAATGGTGTGGCGATCTTCGAGAAATCCTTGATGAATCTTCTATAGTATCCGGCCAATCCTAGAAAACTTCGCACTTTTGTAGGAGTCTTTGGCCTCTCCCAACTCATAACTGCCTCAATCTTTGCCGAATCCACTTTAACTCCCTCATTTCCAATGACATGCCCCAAAAATTGAACTTCCTTTAACCAAAACTCACATTTGGTAAACTTGGCATACAACTTCTCTTGTCGGAGTATTTCCAATGCTATCCAGAGGTGCTGCTTATGTTCTTCTTCCGATTTAGAATAAATAAGGATGTCATCAATGAATACCATGACAAATTTGTCCAAATACTTCTTAAATACCCGATTCATCAGATCCATAAATGCGGCCGGAGCGTTGGTCAATCCAAACGGCATTACTAGGAATTCATAATGCCCATATCTGGTCCTGAATGCGGTCTTGGGAACATCTTCTTCTTTGATCTTTAATTGATGGTATCCCGATCTCAAATCAATCTTCGAAAAGCATTTTGCTCCCTTCAACTGATCAAAAAGGTCATCTATACTTGGTAGCGGGTAGCGGTTCTTGATCGTTACCTTATTCAACTCCCGATAATCTATGCATAGACTCATACTCCCATCTTTCTTCTTTACAAACAGAACAGGTGCTCCCCATGGCGACGCACTTGGCCGTATCACTCCCTTATCCAATAATTCTTGTAGCTGGCTCGCCAACTCTTTCATTTCTGCTGGTGCCATCCTATATGGGGCCTTTGAAACTGGTTCCGTTCCTGGAGTAAGGTTGATTTCGAACTCGATTTATCGATCTGGTGGTAAGCCTGGTAGTTCTTCGGGAAACACATCCGGGAACTCGTTAACTACATGAATATCTTCCATGCTGGGGCTGCCTTTTTCTGAATCCGCTACATAAGCTAGGAACGACTCACAACCTTTTCTAAGTAGCTTCTTAGCCTGAACAATTGTAAGAGATAGTTGCTCTTGCCTCTGCCCCTTAAATACTACCTTCTCTCCACTCTTCGTCTTTAAATACACTTTCTTGGTCTTACAATTAATCTGAGCATTATTCTCTCCTAACCAATCCATTCCTAAAATTATGTCAAACTCTCCCAACTTGAAGAGTATCAAGTCGGCTGAAAACTTATACCCTGAAATATCAATCTCATACTTTGGACAAAATTGATTCACAGGAATCTTCTCTTGGTTCGCAATTACCACATTTACTACCTCACTCATAACCATTTTATCACATTGGAGCTTATCAACAAAAGATTCTGATATGAAAGATCTTGTTGCTCCCGAATCAATCAATACTTTAGCTTTGACATTATTGAATAAAAGTGTACCTGCCATCACTTCCGAATTCTGTACAACATCCTTCATCTTCAAATCAAATGTCCTTGCTGTTGCTTGCGGGGTTGGTGTAGGTGGTGGAGATAATGCCAATAGCTCAGCTGGCACGCTCGCACTAGTACTTGCCACATTCATCAGAGCTTTGACTGGTCCGGTTGCCTTGCACTCCCTAGCTATGTGTCCAGTCTTCCCACACTTGTAACACGTAACTCCTGGCTTCGGCATCTTGCACTCATTCGCCAAATGTCCCTTCTGATTGCACCTGTAGCATGTCATGCTCAGCTTATTACACACTCCGGGGTGCCTTCTTCCGCAGTGCTTGCATTCTAGCCTCTGGAACCTGTTTTCTCCAACTTGCCCTTGGCTTGCCTGATTGTTCCCCTTCGATTCTTGCCTTTTACCCAAATTTCCTTTCTTTTGAAAATTTCCGCCCTTCTGGAAACCAATCCTTTTTACATTCCGATCTTGTGAACTTCCGGCTTCAGACTTTTCTCCATAAAATGGAACCTTCCTCTTCTTGTTATCCCTCTCTTTCCTTGACTGCATCCCATTATTCTCAATCAGAACAGCTTTCTGTACTACTCCCACATAAGTTTCAAGCTCAAACATAGCCACCCTATCTCTGATCCAAGGCTCCAATCCTTGCTGAAATTTCTTTGTTTTTTTCCACCTCAGTGCTGGTATACTTTGTCACAAACCTTGACAACTCAGTGAACTTCTTCTCATACTCCAATACAGTCATGTTCCCTTGCTTCAACTCAAGAAATTTTAGCTCCATCTGATTCTGCATGTACTTAGGGTAATACTTGTCCAGAAATAACTTCTTAAATCTCTCCCAAGAAACCTGCTGAGTGACTTCCATAGCTTTTACTGATTCCCACCAATAGATGACTTTTCCCTTCAAGAAGTAAGTGGCATACGGCGTCTTCTGATCGTCTCCTAACTGTACCAACTCAAAAGCCCTTTCCATCTCCTTGATCCATGTGTTAGCTATCACTGGATCAGTGGTATCATGAAATGCAGGTGGATTCACATTCTGAAAAGCCTTGAAAGTGACAATTTGTCTAGGTGGTACTGGTGGTTCAGGTGGTTGGTGTGGCTCACGGTTATCTTGGTTTTCAATTCGTTGTTGAAGAGTTAGTTGTTGTTGAGCTATAGCATTGGTCTGCTGTGCAAGGTTTCCAGTAATCGAAGAATGTTTGGGTCTGTGGTGGATGTGGTTGTTGGGTTCTTCTTTTTGGGAGGCATAATTCTGAAATAAGAGTTATGTCAAAACAGATATGAATGGTAAAATGATTCGAGGGTATCGCATGGCATTCTTATTTACATATGGGGTCAAGTTTCCAAATTAAGCAGACATGATGATACATATAAAAATGTAAAATAACAGTTGAGAGCAAATGGAACAATAAAACATAATTATTGAAATTTTAAGGGTCACAGTACATAGGATTGAGACATAGTCTGTTTCTAGGAATAACAGGCTTATTTAAAGGAAAAACGGAAACAACTGGGGATTCCACAGAGTCTGACAGTACAACAACATGAAAGGTAAATGGAAAGAACTAAGGCTCCACTCCATCTGAACGGGGCTTAGTAGTCTTTTCCTCTCGAAGCGTCTTCACAATGCTCCGGAGCTCATCCGCCACCATCTGAATAACATACTGGCTGGTACGGTCCCGGTGCACTGGCATCTCCTCAAGCTTAGTGTTGACGTACTGAACCAAGGTCTCAAGTCTCGCAGTCATCTGCTCCTTGGGCTTCCCTTCGTAGTTTCGGCTATCCGGATACACGTTCTTCAGTCGGTCTATCAGTCGGTCGTACTTGCCCTGAAGCATGTCGAACTCGCGCCTCAACTCAGCATACACTGTGAAAGCAATAGTGTCGTCCGACCCAGAGGATGACGAGGAATGCGCCCTTTGCTAACAACCAATAAGAGGAGTATTAATAATAATTTACTTAACCTACTCTCTCGCATATTATCTATAACCTACACACATATCCTATAACCTATTTGGGCTGTCCAGGGACTCTAAACCGTAGCTCTGATACCAAAACCTGTCACACCCCCAACTTAAACAACAAAATAAATATAGCTATTACAACATTTTAAGGGAAGAATACACAACCAACTCCAAGATCTTACAGTTTAGGGTTTGGAACAGCCCAACACTACCAACTATTACATCTGATTACAATTACCGAGTCCTCACACAAACTGTTATTACTTATTCTACCTGATCTCGAACATAAGCATCAGCATCACAGGTCTTACGGGCAGTCTGCTTGAATCTAACCATAGCTGCTAGCTGTAATATCAGGGTAAAGCAAGAAGTGAGCCAAATGCTCAACAAGTGTTAACAGTACGATACAAACATAAATCGAGATATACCTTTAAGAATGACAATGGAAAGACATAACCAATGATAACGAGAGATAAATCTATATGAGATGGCATCATTTTGCTTGTATCAAACAATTTTAAAATCATGTTTTAATCAAAATCATTTTATGACGCTACGGATTACAGCCGGTGATCAGCCGCGAAGTAATCCCGAACCTCGATGGGTTCTAAAACATTAACGGGAATCCCTAGGCAACTTTTAAGCCTAATATAAGTGTGGAAAGGACTCGCGTCTCAGTCCAGATCCACTATTCAAGGAAAACATTTATCCCCCTTTGGGACTGAAAACCCATATTTTATTTATTTCAAAAACTGATGCCGAATTATAACAAAATCTCTTTTAACAGTAAACATTTTTTTTATTAAGGGATTATAGATCAACTCGAAACACGGGAAATATGGTACTAAATCTCAGGGCCACGATTCATAAAACTATACTCTATTAGGGTATCTGAATGGTTTTCATGTATCAAGGGTTGGACAAGGGAATTTAGTGAGGCTATTGGATATTATGAAAGGAAGTGCAAAATTGGGCTTAAAGCAATGGATTCTCGTCAAGGTACAGGTGTTGGATCATTAAGAAGATAAGCTTCATGAATACTATGGGTGTTAAGGTACGAAGAAATGATTCTTTAGCTCAGGATATATCAGAGTTGTCATGCTTTAGGATAAGAAAGAGGGGTATCAATCAATGAGGGATCACTTTGATAAGTTTCTGACTTTCAGGGTTCAAGGTAAGGTATTATAGGGATTCAAGTATCAGGATGAGATATCAATACTTAGGAATCATCAGCATGTTAATCAAGAGGATCAATCAAGTAATATATCAACTCTTCATTTTATCATGGCATTTAACTATCATGAAAAGGCTTTTGAACTACTTGCAATGCATACTCGAGGGTTCATGGCATTTCTATATAATTCAAAGATAAACGAAAGATACGCTTGATTTAAAACATATCAAATGACTCAGGGTAATTGCATTGATATATATGAACTGTTTAGTAAATACGAAGGTCAAGTTGAATCACTTACCTTGAGAAAGGCTGGTCTGGTCTAACTGGTAGGAGCAACAACTGGAGCTTCACTTGACCTTTATGGAAATTTTTCCCTCGTCTCGAGATCCTACATAAATAATAATCCTTATTATAATATATTCTCACTAACTTAACCTATTTACAACCCGAAATTAAACACGGATGGCACTTAGGCCTATACGCACTTAATTTTATATTCACTTTTAAATTACAAAAGTACACACATAGCCACATATTCACATATCATATATTAACACCAAATAACACCATATATACCATAATGCAACACTAGGCTTGGATGATCTCGACTCACATCTTAAGTCACTTGGTCGCTAAACTAGACAAAGTCTTCTAATTTTGGCTTCTTAACTCGATTTGCCTTTCCTAAATTATCCAAAACCTATTGACCCTCACATGTGCCTTTTGCTCTACTGACCTTATACTATCTTACAACTATGGTGGTCGACCTAATACTCACTTCTAAGTGTTCTAAAACTATGTGATAAGTGAAAGTGCTCACTGTTGCAAATTTCAGAATGACAACTATAGTTTCTTGAGTGCATTAGACACTCTTAAACTACAAGTTTTCCTTCAACACTTTTACACAAGACTTTCCTGACCTAAGGGCATCTCACAAACTTGAGGTGGCTCAAGGGCCTGGCTTGGGCCTTCTTGGGCCTAAGCTAAAAGTCCTAGGTTCCCCTGTTTTTCTGGGCAGAGAATGCCCTGACTTGAATTAACTTGTGACACATGGTTCTAACTCATATCCTATGAACTATGGTTGGAAAAACTTCTCTGACACTCCCTCTGACTAAGGTCCAATAGGTCCTAATGAGGTCCTACCCTTGACATGGTCAAATCTTCCTATTTCTAAGTTGCAACAAAACTGTCCCCTGCTGGACAGATTTTGCTATTCTACTTGTGCACCTAACCAAATGACATACAAACCTCCAACCAACTCCTAAAACCTTTTATATACTCCCAATACTAACTTCTGGTAGCTTGTTCCTTAAATTGCACATCAATGACATGGTCAAAACTCACTCTAAACCTCAGGGTACTAAACTGATTTTCTGCAGAAACTATAACTCTCATTTTCCAAGGTTTTTGACTTGACAAACTCAACTAACAACAACTCAATACTTAAACCAAGACTTATACATGGTAATCTACTGAACTAACTCCCTTATTCTCAAAATACCCTTGGGTGAGATCATCCTTACCTAAGGTACAATTATGGCAAAACAAAAGAAACTACACTTCACAACTCACAAATCTTCATGCTTTTGAAACAACAAGGTATATATTTTTTTATAAAAGATAACCACGGATTATTACCATGCAACAAGAAGCATAAATCAATATTAACACATTATTCCTACTGAAATTACGGCTCTCTAACAAAATCTTTCCAAATGATCAAAATCTTACAACAAACTAAGAGAAATCCAGATGCATGCATGTCTTCGGGTTTTTCAATCCAAAACAACACATTTTCTACATATGTTCTATCATAAAATTGACATGCAAGCCTAGCATAAGATATACCTAGATGTTCACTTAGCATGCAAGGAGTTTTATCAAATTTTTACCACAAAATTCAAGTCATTATCACATAAACATGCAAAAATTGAACAAAACAACAAGAATGATCTCAAGGACCATTCATTCGGCTCCCATATGGTCATGGCCGAATGAATTGGAAGGAAATGGCCATTTAATCATCAAGAGTTTCCTTCTCAAGACTTGGCACTTATTCATTCCTTGTAGTCCTCTAAAAAACAACCTTAAATCCATAAGAATCAAGATTGTATTTTGAGTTTCACTAAAACCTTTACATGCAACCTTTTAAACTTAAACTTTCTACTCAAAACTCTTTGAAATATGAGTGATCATGGTATGGGAAGTAACATTTACTTGTTTAAAGAGTGGAAGCTTTGTTGAGGATTGAAGAAAAAAAAATTGGGAGGGGGTTTCGGCTTTTAGCCGAGAGTGAGAGGGGAGAGCCGAGAGGAGGGGAAAAAGAAGGAGGGAGGTGTGGAATGGTGGAGTGAAAAATGAAGTGGTAATCATATTTGTTTGGTTTTTATGCTTTTGATTTGACCCCAAGTGAGTGGATTTAAGAAATGACACAAGTATCCTTCTAGCTAAAGTTAGGTAGATTTGCATGCAAGGACAAAGTGGTAACTTGGTTAGTAGAATGAAAGTGAGTGGGGTTGGAAATGTCTTCCTTGCCCCTTAGTTAAATGGAAGATTATTTGCATGCAAGGATAGCTATGTAATTTGCGAATTATAACAAATAAAATTTGTAAAGATTTATTTTTATAAAATAAAATACAAGTTCAAAAATTATAAAATTTATACCATAAAATAACTTGGATTTTTAGAGACTTTTTAAAATCATTTTCACAATTTGTGAACAAAATACTTTTTAAAAGAAAATCTTCCAAGGCTTAGAATATTCCTTATAAATCAAAAATAAAGAAATTAAATAAACTCTTGCTTTGTAAAATCATATACTACATAAAGCAAATTTATAGTACAGAAATTTTCACTCACACAAACGTACAATCATTGAATATATTTTATTCGGCTTTATTATTATACCAAATCCAAAAATAATATTACACGAAAGTACCGGTCGTAACATATACAGATTTCCGCTTCCGATTTGATGTCGACGCGATAACCACGTTATTGGCATAATGATTCTTCTTTGCACGTAAATGTCCACCATTTATTGGCTTGCGATTATCCATACTCATCATATAACTCCATTTGCTATATGGGTTCATTTCACGTGCTTTTTAAAATATTCAAAGGATAGACCTTACACAAGAAGGAATTTATGTATATGATTCTGATTGGAAACCTTTTGTAAGGAATAAGAGTACAAGGAAAAATCAAAAAGATCCATGAATCAAGAAATCATAATTGAAGAGGAAAGAATGAATGATGATTTGGATATAAGTGAGACAACCATATTTGTACTCAAGATGGCTAGTCTTTCATACTATATGGCATACAACACATGATTAGGTGGCGTCTCACCAGACTCTTTGTCATTTTGACAAAGCGTCACACCATAACACTGTTTGTCTCAATCAGAAGATAAGACTTGAGGGAAAAATGATTTTGAAAGGAATATAACAATTTTCTTATCACTTCATAGAGCTGATTATGAACAAGGTTTATACTTTATTCAAGATTCATAAGAACGAATGGTATTATAGAAAAGAATGATTGCATTGGTCGGCATCCATATTTCATCTATTTACAGCTTCAATGCTGATTCGATCAATATATTCCAATCTGAGTGATATATTAACTTTAGAAAGTTCTCTGATATGCCTTCTTAATCGATCATTAGAATAAATACCCCTATATTGGGTCTTGTATCTTTAGCGTCGCGCTTCCATATTTTTAATTCGACTTTATTTGCAGTCTTACGAGATTTACAATCATAACTTCAAATTTCTCTTATGCTGTTGATCGTTCAACATATCGCCTCCTTTGCTAATAATGTTCTTCCTTTAGAAAAGTCTGGAAATTTTCTCAATGTTCTTTGCTCATACTCGACTTCTTGTGAATCGACGTATTCTTCGAACTCTAATCGTCTCAGAAATTGGATGAACAGTTTCTCCGTACATTGGTTATGTCGTTAAACTTATCAAACAACATTTACATTCTTCTGCTAGGAACAATCAAACCTTCTCTATAATAGCGGGTCCACTTGGCCTTCTAAATGAACCATACTAACTTCTAGAACAAGTATTCTTCTAAATAATCCAAATCTTATAACAATCGAGAAACTCAAGGAGTAATTGAACAACCAAGTTTTAAAACTTGATTTGTTTAAAGGACTTTTAGAAAAAAATTTGTTAAGAAAATCTCTTTCGAAAACTGGTTTAAAATTTTGAAAATGGTACACCTAGTCGTCATTACTATATGAGTTGGTTGTTGTCCTTCTCAACTATCACAAGGAATCCAATTAGGAAAACAATCAGATAAGAGCCCATTCATTTCCATATATCTTCTACCCCTTATTGGGTCCATTTTACCTTCATTGGTCGACAAAAATTCCAATTACCGTTGCATATTATTTATTCGTAACTTCACTTCTAGTCTTTCATACCAGTAACGCTCCCATCATCATCTATTACGATTACTAGGTATAACAAGTCTATCTAGTAATCATTAAATCCAAGAACAAGGCCGACTAATATCACATCACATTACTACCATATGTATCATGATTGATCATAACATCATCATCAATTCCAAGAAGACTCTCGATATCCAACCTTCTCAATTTCCCTTAAAATCCATCTAGCTCACTTCAAAAGATAATCATGGGTGGTATACTTACTAGTAGTATCATATAACCGGGTAGTGGCTATCTTCCGGAACACATGTATCCTCACTCTAGGTTCTTTCTCACATTTCTTAATACCTCGTGTACTCAACATATATTATAGCTCTCGAATCCATCCTCATAGGTGTTGTTACTTCATAAGACGAGTTTTAAATGGATGTTATAGAACAAGGTGTAGAGTAGACATAAAAGATGTACTCACAGCGGAACTGTTGGGAACCATGGACTTAGAGTGTTACTACGTTTTACGATAAAGATTACGAAAAGAGGATTACCTTGTTAATGGTTGATTTCACGCTCTTCTATTGTATTCCCAAATTCCCTTGAGCGAAGTGTGGCCTCCGTCTTCTCAAGTTATCCTCTCTTCTTGCTCCTTGGTGGCTACAATATGTTTTCACACAATTCCAAGCAAGAAGAGAATAAGAATATATATAGGCTACAATAGGGACCATGGATAATTAGGTTGGGCCTTCTAATTACATCTTGAGCCTAGCCCAATGTAATTAAATATTAATTCAATCCACTAAAGAATTAATATTTGCACTACCTTTCCTAATACCGTAATTTAATTAATTCGGTTCCAATATTATTTGCTTATTAAATTCCCCATGTTTAAAATATCATATGTCCATTAATTAAATAAATTACTGATAATTTATTTAATTAATATCTTTTATCCTTGATCATCCACTCAACCTTTATTTAATTATGCTAGAATAAATTCCACCTGCAGGGTTTCACATAATTAAATCTTTTTGAGCTTTCAAGGGGATATCATTAACCCGAATATTATCATGACATGGATTCCTTCAATAAATAATATCCACCATGTATATAATTCCATCACCCAAAATATAATGATATAATTCAAAAGAATTATTTCATATATAAATCAAAGCATGTAAATAATATACACGTCTCAATTACTATTTCCGGATTAAGAACCTAAGCATTAATAATAACATAAAATCTTAGTTCTCCTTCTTAATCAGTATTAAGGGAACAATTCTAAATTTGATCCTGTTCAATATACACAAAGTATACTAGCATTATTTATTATTCAATATAAACTAATTTAAATAATACTACAGCCATACCAGTGGATTGTCCAACACCACCTGTGCTGTGAACCTTATTATATTAAATAACCGTATTTAACAATCTAATATTCTGTATCCCATTTGATACTAGATTGTTCACAATATATAATATTAGACAACATGTAAACATTCAAATGATTCTCAAATAAACTGGCCAGAAATAAATGTACATACTTCAAATAAATATTTTCAGTATACACTAACAATCTCCCACTTATACTCAAAATATTCTATGTGTACATCAGTGTTTATTTAATCCACTATTACATAAAAATCTATGTGTCCATCCATCTGACTCCTATCGCTTCCACATGCTTGTCAAAAACCTTGGTTGGCAAGCTCTTTGTGAAAGGATCTGCTCGGTTGTCTTCTGATGATATGTGAGCCACAACTATATCCCCTCGCTTTACGATTCCTCGTATGAGATGATACTTACGTTCAATATGTTTAGCTGCTTTGTGGTCTCGCGGTTCCTTTGAATTTGCCACAGCACCAGTGTTATCACAATACACCGTCAAGCTCCTAGGCAAATTAGGTACCACATCTAAGTCCAAAATGAAGTTCCTGAACCATACAGCCTCCTTGGCAGCCTCAGAGGTCACCACGTACTCGGCCTCCATGGTGGAGTCTGCAATGTATTTCTGCTTTACACTCCTCCATATAACGGCTCCACCTCCCAAAGTAAAAACATATCCCGAGGTTGATTTCCTCTTATCCCTATCTGATTGGAAATCTGAATCAGTATATCCCAAAGGAAATTGATCTGAGGCCTCGTAAATTAACATATACTCCTTAGTCCTTCTCAGGTACTTGAGTATAGTTTTTACTGCACTCCAATGTTCTTGACATGGGTTCGACTGATATCTACTAACCATGCCTACAGCAAGCAGATGTCAAGCCTCGTACATAACATAGCATACATTAAGCTTCCACATGCTGAAGCATAAGGAACCACTTTCATGCTCTCCATATCCTTAGGTGTCGAAGGACACTGCTTCTTAGATAGAGCAACTCCATGCTTAAAAGGTAAAAAACCTTTCTTGGAGTTCTGCATGTTAAAACGAGCTAATACTTCATCAATGTAGGGCTCTTGAGATAAAGCCAACATCCTTTTCTTGCGATCCCTTATAACTTTGATCCCAAGGATGTATGCCGCTTCACCTAAGTCCTTCATGTCAAATTGTTTGAACAACCATGCCTTTACTGATGACAACATCTCAACATTGTTTCCAATGAGTAAAATATCATCTACATATAGTACTAGAAAAACCACTGCATTACCTTCACTTCTCTTATACATGCACGATTCACTTGGACTTTGATCAAATCCATATGACTGGACTGCCGGATCAAAACGAATATTCCAGTCTCTAGAAGCTTGTTTAAGTCCATAAATAGACCTCTTAAGCTTTCATACCAGATGTTCTTGGCCTTCCTTAATGAATCCTTTTGGTTGCTGCATATAGATGGTTTCTTCAAGACTTCCATTAAGAAAAGCTGTCTTGACATCCATTTGCCAAATCTCATAATCGAGATGAGCTGCTATAGATAAAAGAATACGGATTGACTTAAGCATGACTACCGGTGAAAAGGTTTCCTCATAATCGATACCTTCTTTCTGAGTATACCCTTTCGCAACAAGTCTTGCTTTCCAGGCTTTCACCTTTTTATCTAATCCCCTCTTTTTCTTGTAGATCCACTTACATCCAATAGGTTTTATACCTTTGGGTGGTTCCACAAGCTCCCAGACCTGATTAGAATACATTGATTCTATCTCAGATTCCATCGCCTTTTGCCAAAGATCTGCATCTTTGTCTTGTACAGCCTCTTCGTATGTACGGGGATCATCATCATGTTCACCAGGGACCAAGTCTGAAGACTCTCCCAAAAACATGAATCTATCAGGCTGTTGAACAACCCTCCCACTACGACGAGGCACTGGTGCGGTATTAGTGACAGGTTGTACATTATGTTATGGTTGTTCTACTTGTACTACAGCTTCATGGGTATTATTTGTCCCTCCCACTAGTTCCTCTAAAACGACACTACTCATGGGTTTGTGATTCATTATATAGTCCTCCTCCAAGAATCTTGCATTGGTGCTAACAATGACATCCCGATTCTTCGGAGTATAAAATAAATATACTTTCGTTCCCATGGGGTAGCCTACAAACAACCTTACTTCTGTACGAGATTCTAACTTAGCCGCGTTCTTTTTCAGCACATGTGCTGGACAACCCCATATTTGAATATGTCTTAGACTCGGTTTATCCCCGGTCCACAATTCTAAGGGGGTTTTAGGAACCGACTTAGAAGGTACTAAGTTCAGAAGATAAGCTGTTGTCTCTAAGGCATGTCCCCAAAACGACTTGGGTAAATCCGCATAACTCATCATCAATCTAACACTCTCTAAAAGAGTCTGTTTTCTTCTCTCTGCTACACCGTTCTGTTGGGGTGTGCCTGGTGCAGTTAACTGGGATTTTATCCCATTTTCTGATAAATATTCCCTAAATTCTCCAAGCAAGTATTCGCCACCACGATCTGATCGTAGTGACTTGATACTTTTATTAAGTCGCTTCTCCATTTTAGCTTTGTACTCTTTGAACTTATCAAAGCACTCAGACTTACGGTGCAATAAATAAATGTACCCATATCTAGAATAATCATCAATGAAAGTGACGAAATATTCATAACCACCTCTTGCTTGGATATTCATGGGTCCACATAAATCGGAGTGAACCAATTCTAACAGTTGTTTGGCTCTATTCCCTTTTGCCTTGAAAGGCCTATTAGTCATTTTACCTTCCAAGCAGGATTCACAAACTGGAAATGGCTCCACTGCCAATGAGCTTAAAGGCCCGTCTACTACCAATCTTTGAATCCTCCTCAAGTTAATATGACCTAATCTCAAGTTCCAAAGATATGTTTGGTTCAAACTAGAAGGTTCCTTTCTTTTAGTAGAGTTAGAAGATGTGTTGTTCAATTCCCTAAATTGCAGTTGCAGTGCAGGTTGACTAGGATTAATTATATACAAATTGTCTTGCAATGTACCAGAACATATAATTCGTTTATTCATCATAATAGAAACATTACGATCCAAACAAACATTATAACCATCCAAAGCAAGTTTAGAAACCGAAATTAAATTCCTTCTAAAAGAAGGTACATAAAGACAATCGTTCAAAACCAAAATCCTATCGAATCCAAAAGATAAATGAATAACTCCTACTGAAACTACTGCTACTTTCGTAGCATCTCCCATGAACACGTATATCTCACCATCTCTAAGCATTCTGGATAGTTGGAACCCCTGCATAGAATTACAAACATGATCAGTGGCTCCTGTATCTACACACCAAGTGCTCGTAGATATAGCCGCTATAAATGTTTCTGTAACTAGAGAAAGAGACATACCAGTATTGTTTGTCTTCTTAGGAAGAGGACAATCCTGTTTCCAGTGACCTGACTATTTGCATCTGAAGCACTTTCCCTTAGGCTTTTTCACACCACCCTGAACTCCCACTGCCTTCACAGCTTTCTGTGTCTGAGCCTTTTTCTTCTTCTTAATACCTTTCAGCTTAGAGGAAGAATCTTTCTCAGCCACATTCACTTGAACACTCTGCCGAAATAATCTTTCAGCTGCCTGAAGTTCTGTTAGCAGTTCCGCGAGACTATACTGCCTCTTGTTCATGTTGTAATTCAAGCGGAACTGCTCAAAACTCTTGGACAAGCTCATAAGGATAATGTCAATCTGGGTTTCCCCGTCAAGTTCAACACTAAGGATCTCTATCTCCTCAGATGAGACATCATCTTGAGAACATGATCCCTTACAGGTGTGCCTTCAGCCATCTGAGTGTTCATTAAAGCCTTCATGGCTACTTGCCTAGCAGCCCTATTCTGATTTCCAAATAGTTCCTTGAGATTAAAGAGCATATCTGAAGCAGTGGCCATAGACTGATGCTGATGCTGCAAAACACCCGACATTGCTGCCAGAATGTAACATCACGACATTTCATCAGCCTTAATCCACCGTTTATAATACTCTTTCTCATCTTCAGGAGCATCAACAGCAGGCTGTTCAGGCTTGGGTTCATAAGTGCAAAACTTGTACTCCTCAGCAGTCAACACAATGTCCAAATTTCGTTTCCATTCAATATAGTTAGGTCCGGTAAGTTTGTTATCCTTAAGTATGGTGAATAGTGGATTAAAACCCATTTTATCCTGAGAATCATGCATAAAAACATCACATAAATAAGGGTGCATTAATTATTAAGATCTATTGATTCCTCTAACAATTATTAAAATTTAATGCACTAACATATAAACACCATAAGCTTCTGGTACGCCACGATGTGTGACATGTATATCACCTAATTTTGTTTAAATGTTACTTCGGTCCTATTACTAAACAATATGCAACGTTGGGGTGGACTATATTATTTTTCATAGCTAAGTGTATACCATCATCAAATCTTAAATTATTCAAAATCTATGGAACTTGGTACGCCGCGATGGGTGGCGTGTATACCTTCCAATATTCGTAATTTTGCCTTGAATAGAATACTTCAATTCAATATTCATCAATGGTTTGATTTCCAGGTAGTGGAGGAGTCACATCGGTCTCGCTTAAAACCCACAGCCTTACAAGTTCGATGAACCCGTTTTTGACAAAATCGCCCCAAATCAGAAATAAAGAAAATCCATATTTATTCCTTTCAAAATTTATTAATTTAAGAAGTTTGTTCTAGTAATTTCTATAACATTCTAGACACCATAAATTACATGCCACGATGGGTGATGTATATATAATTTATATTTATCTTTATATTAAATTACCTACAACCAATAATGGAGACCATGGGATTTAATTTCATATTAATTCCCTCTCCCACTTAGAATTTTTTTTATTAAAATTGAGGAATTTTAAAATTAAATGGGGCCCTATGTTGTTATAATTATGTCTAATCATGCATTCAAAATACACACATAATTTTAGCAACATATAACATTTAATTAAACATATAAATAAAATTTATGTCCATGTCATCCTAATTAAGTTAGACATGCAATTTTAAAAGAATTACACACATAATTAACGACACACATAATCAATAAATTAAAGCAATAATTTAAATTTAATGGAAAAAATTAAAATAAATTTTCCACTATTATGGCCCTTGAAAAAAAAATCCAGCTCTCAAAAAAAAATCTGCCCCAAGCGCGCCCCGACGCCCCCAGCAGCCCCCGCAGCCCCCGCAGCCCCAGCAGCCCCAGCAGTCCCAGCTGCTGCAGCAGCCCCAGCAGTCCCAGCTGCTGCAGCAGCCCCAGCAGTCCCAGATGCCGCAGCGGCCCCAGCTGCCGCAGCGGCCGCAGCGCGCGCGCCTGTTGCTTTTCTGTGAGTTTTGTTTTGATTTTGTTCGATCCAAACATGAACATCAGCCCCTTGTAATCGCACAGCGGAACAAAAAACTACCGGAATTGATTTCCGATCGCACATAACTATTACAAAATACCCGGAACAATTACAAAAAAAATAGATCTAATACAAAACTAATTTTGTAAAATCTATTCTAACACGATCAACCCTCGTGTAAATTACAACAATGATTAAACCACGTGGAAACCAAAACAAAAATTAACCACGATTAAACCACGTCGGATCCAAACACATAATTAAAATATACATGGCCATAATAGTGGATTAACAACCTGCATCAAAACCAATACAAGCAAAAGACTATATACACGCATATATAATTACGATATGGACATTATATCATAAAACGTAGAACCCATTACCAGGCTCTTGATACCAATTGTTGGGAACCACGGACTTAGGGTGTTACTACGTTTTACGATGAAGATTACGAAAAGAGGATTACCTTGTTAATGGTTGATTCCACGCTCTTCTATTGTATTCCCAAATTCCCTTGAGCGAAGTGTGGCCTCCGTCTTCTCAAGTTATCCTCTCTTCTTGCTCCTTGGTGGCTACAATATGTTTTCACACAATTCCAAGCAAGAAGAGAATAAGAATATATATAGGCTACAATAGGGACCATGGATAATTAGGTTGGGCCTTCTAATTACATCTTGAGCCTAGCCCAATGTAATTAAATATTAATTCAATCCACTAAAGAATTAATATTTGCAATACCTTTCCTAATACCGTAATTTAATTAATTCGGTTCCAATATTATTTGCTTATTAAATTCCCCATGTTTAAAATATCATATGTCCATTAATTAAATAAATTACTGATAATTTATTTAATTAATATCTTTTATCCTTGATCATCCACTCAACCTTTATTTAATTATGCCAGAATAAATTCCACCTGCAGGGTTTCACATAATTAAATCTTTTTGAGCTTTCAAGGGGACATCATTAACCCGAATATTATTAGGACATGGATTCCTTCAATAAATAATATCCACCATGTATATAATTCCATCACCCAAAATATAATGATATAATTCAAAAGAATTATTTCATATATAAATCAAAGCATGTAAATAATATACACGTGTCAATTACTATTTCCGGATTAAGAACCTAAGCATTAATAATAACATAGAATCTTAGTTCTCCTTCTTAATCAGTATTAAGGGAACAATTCTAAATTTGATCCTGTTCAATATACACAAAGTATACTAGCATTATTTATTAGTCAATATAAACTAATCTAAATAGTACTACAGCCATACCAGTGGATTGTCCAACACCACCTGTGCTGTGAACCTTATTATATTATATAACCGTATTTAACAATCTAATATTCTGTATCCCATTTGATACTAGATTGTTCACAATATATAATATTAGACAACATGTAAACATTCAAATGATTCTCAAATAAACTGGCCAGAAATAAATGTACATACTTCAAATAAATATTTTCAGTATACACTAACAGGAACATCTTGTAAAACCAGAATCAACATGTGGGGGATTCTCGAATAGGTAGCTTCGCATCAGGGGATGAGATAATAGCATAAAAAGGTGCAACCGTCACGACGTGAGGTGATATAGCTAACACCAGTGTAAGAGCAGGGCGTGAATCAAATGATGGTCCTCCGACTGAAGGCTCCAAATGATCATACGGTCTCGGGATAAAAGAATTTGTCATCGCAGCTATCTGAAAATCGCGTCGCTAGATAAGAATCTCGAATCTCATCACGAATCATACCAAAACCTATTATACAGTCGCATTCAACCTTTTGACATTCTATATTTCTATTTCCTAATCCTAATCCTAACCCTCTATCCAATCCCGACAATCTAGGCTTGTTTCAGTGACTTATAACCTGTGGCTCTGATGCCAAACTGTAACACCCTCCAAACACGGGTCAGAAGTTTGGGGCTCACAACACACACACACACACAATATATAAACATGTATATAAAATATTATATGCATTGACCCTTCTTTTCACAACCATGGATCGCAACAGGTTCAAGTATGAAAATAAGCCACAACCCTATCTTTTATTACATCGTACCAAATCCAAACTAGTTCAACTTACAACTGATAATGTTATCGTTCTTACAATCTTGCATAACTCGTCTACAATATAAAGCTCCTGCTAGCTCGATCTAATTTAACCTGGAATCCTAACTCGCACACTGGATTGGGAATCCTCGTTAGCAACAATTTCCTTTTCAACTGTTGAAAATATAAAAAAGGTTTGTCAGAGTGAGCTAACTAGATCAGCAAGTCATAATAACAATAACTAAGGTTAAACAATAACCAATTGAAATGATTCAGAAGAATCAAGTTTCTGAATAAGCAATGATTAGAATTGGATATTCACTTTTTATTTTAAAAACCAAGGTTAGGCTGCTGATCAGTCACGTACTAACCCCGAGCAAGGCTCCCAGATTTGCTCTATATACCGGATCCAAGGCACACATTGGCCTATTATGACCACGAATCTGGTCCGACCACGAATCTGGTCCGCATTTATAAAACCATCCAATTCTAAAATAATTCAATATGATAACTAATGTAATTCAATAAGCTGAATCATAAACAACATTTATTTTGAAGCATAATCAGAAATAATCAGAAAGTAGAAGACCAAGGGCTCAAGAGTTCCAAGGATTGGTCTTCTGTTAAACAAGGAATAAGGGTTGGTATGTCAAGCAATTCAATATCAGAAATCAGTATGTGTTTTATTTGTATTTGTTGAGTAGTATCGTATGTGTCTGGCTCGTATCTGGTAATTCAACAATCAATGGTTTATGAAGAATAAGGCTTATGGCTCAAGATCAATAAGAATCAAGGTTCAAGATTAAATAGTTTAAAGCGCTTGCAATATAAAACATGAGTTATTTTGAATAATCGCGACATGTTATGAAACAGTTCGAAAATATTTTCCATATATCTTAAAGAAGGTTCAGAAGTAATTTCCTTATCACGGATGATTACTAACTTCACTTGCATTCATTTATCGTTTCTACTCAACAACCACTTATCTTCTTTTTCTATGCGTTGCTTCTATTCATCGATCATTTGCTTTCTTTTTCTACGCTTCAGTTCTATTTATTGATCACTGGCTTTCTGTTTCTATGCCTCGATTACTCTGCTAGGCATCACAAGTATCTATCAATACTCTATCTCATATTTTTCTAATCGTCACATACACGTCATAAGCTTTTATCTACCCTTCGTTTTACCCAAATTCAATTTACGGATTGAAAGTTACAGCAAAAACCGTCAAACAGTAACCACATAGGCATATATAACACATCAATCAGATAGCACATAGCACATAGCACGCAAGATATTCGATCAAAATAATTTTTCAAAGAAGATTCAGGGTCAAAATGATTTTTCAGGTATTTAACACGAATTTTTGAACATTTTTTGGAAATTAAAATGGGACTCCGAATCATTTTATAATTAAATAATAGGGTTCGAACACCCGAATCTGACTATTTTATAATAATTATCGAGTCTTTAAAATAATTTAAAATAATATTTTAAAGCTCGAAACTATTTTTCAGAATTTTTAAATCAAAAATAAATAAATAAATCTAATTATTAAATCAATTAAAATTGATTCATAACTAATTAAATTAATTAATGAATTAATATTTAAATTAATTGACTAATTAAATAATTAATTATCAACTACAATTAATTAATTAAATAATTAAGATTTATTTTTAAATTAAAAATAATTTTCAGAATTTAAAAATTTTGATTTTTGGAATTTAAAATAAATAAAACATTTTCTGAAAATAATTATAAAAAAGAAAATATCATTTTTATAAATAATCTAAACATGAATACGATTTTTGCAAAGTTTTAAAACTAGAGTATCAGTAGTGTAAACGGTGCAAAATCTCGGGGGCCAAACTGTAACTTTTATAGTCTTCCCCCCTATCGCCAGGAAGCCATGGTCGCCGGAGATGAGCTTTTCCGACGACCCGATTCCTGCCCAGAATTGCTTCAAAATAACAGGGGATAAACAACACAATCCCAGGAACCAATCTGCACGATCAGTTCAGCTGGAAAATCAACGAATTACTCAGAACAATCGACTGAAATTTATGCCACCGCGAGGCTCGATTTTCCGGCGAGACTTAATTGGAACAATCCAGGAATCGTTCGTTAGTTCCCAATATACCAATCAATTTGTTTTTACCCGATCTACAACATGGTAACATTAATTTTAAACAATAACCATTAACCTAGAAAACCCCAATTTTTAATTTAGAACATTTATATCAAGAACCCTAATTTTATTTTTCGAGAATTAAACACCATTTTCTCTATGTTATTGAACTCTATTTTTGACATATAATATACCAAATTGACCAGAAAATATTATCTACACGATGGAATCATCAAATCATATCAACAACATCAAGAACAAATTTTCATAATTTAATCTTTATTTAATTCGAATTAAAACAAAAATAAGAAAAATACCTTAATTCCTACATAAAAACGAATGATTAATTATGAAAGTACTTTTTCGAGAGCTTCGATTTGATTTATTTCATGCCCGAATCAGAGTTCGATAACGCCCTCGTTCGTGCGTTTGATTCTCAAGAACACAATATTTTAGGGGTTTTCTCTATAAATTCTATATTTTTATTGATCGATTATGATTATATGAATAAAATAAAATAATAAAAGGGCTATATATATATTTATGTAATATTGGTTCATTTTGGATCGATAAATTAGTTACATAGCTTCTAAGTAACTGCAAAAACGATCTGATTTGATACCCGATTGGATAATTATCCAAACTGGGCTTCTTATAAAACACTTTACATGAAAATAATGTAATAATATCCTGTCTTTCGAGAATATGGGTTCTGTTAATTCACCGAAATGATTATAGTATCGAAAATCTTGCGTCGGGCCGCGCACGGGTCAAACCGTAATCCAGATCGAAAAAGTCAAAACACGGAAAATGTCTGGAATTACCAGATTAAGTTAGAAAGGAGTTTTCGGAAGAGTTTCAGGGTGTAAAAATGTAAAAACGGTTGAGGTTGGACGATTCCTGGCTTTATAAAATAATTTTGTAATTATTCAGAAAATAATTAATAAATCAATATAAAATCATATAACAGTCCAAAAATTACCAGAAAAATATCATAATTATCTATATTTTATTATGGTCATAATAAAATTAACATACTTATACTTTACCACATATAAGCATCCACATAACAACACCAGTCATCAAATAATTCACCAAAAATCACATAATAATCATATAATAATCATTTATCGATAAAAATAATTACACGCAATATCCCGGATATTACAGGAAAGACCCAAGACCAACTACTAAGATCCAAAAACCAGCAAAAGCTTAGAAGGACAAGGACAAAGAAATAACAGGCTGTTATTGTCTAAGATAGGTTGTGTAGGATAAATATTTTTAAAATGCCATAATAATTTTTAAATTGGTAATTAAGAAATTTAACCCCCCCCTCCATTTAGCTTAAAATAGCCCTTTTACGGGACCTGACAAAATATCTTCTCAGAATCTTTATAATTCTTTATCTTCAACAGTCTTCATCTTATTTGTTCTCAACTCAGTCTCCAATATCATGATTAATCTTAAGTTTCCCATAACACAGTATTTAGGAATCATGAATTGTTTGCATTTTCTGGTTGAAGAGCAAATATAGGCCACCCCCTTACTTGGTTAATGATAGGCTTCAGGAAATGCAACAATTTGTGCCTTTTTAAGCTCTCCAAGTAATTGAGTGTCCTCTGGAATCATCCTGTTGACTTTCTCAATAATGACATCCAGCTCAGATGCTCTCTTGGATTGAAGATTTGAGAGAGACACCTGCAAACATCTATCTACACCACCATCATTGACATTTTCTACAATTTTATTTTCTCTGAAGTTTCCATTTATCACTAACACTACTCTCAGAAAGTTTAAGTTTTTAATCAAAGCCCTTTTGTATGTGATGTAGTTGTTATTTAGGAGACTCCCAGTGTTGTAAGCAATTCATTAAACTCCTTATCAAGGAAAGGTCCTTCTGCAGCTAATTGAAGTCTGTATTTACCAACATCATGAGTGGTTTGGATTTAGCTTGTTGATTTTGTCTTGGTCACCATCTCCTCCTTAGTCTAGTTAACAGGGAAACTGAGTGAAGATAGAGGGATCTGGGATCTTACTGGGTGAGTAGTTTCTGATAGAGGCACATTTAAGGCTCCCATGATAGCTCCCAAAGAAATTGACTTTTGCATTTGAAGATGCTTGTAGGAGTCTACCAAGGACTTAATGTCCTGTTGTTGAGATTGCACCAAGGTAGTGATAGCACTGACTTGAGCTGAGAGAGAATCATTAGAAGCTTGAAGAGAGGAGACTTGAGCTTGTAGAGACTGTATTTGCAAGTTGGTGGTTGTGAATGGGATGGATTGTGAACTGTGAGAGAGAGATGTGCCAAAGGTGGCTTGCACTGAATGTTGGATTCCCTCCATCAATAGGGCTGAAGGTTCATATCTTGCTTGATGAAATTGCTCCAACTTGACCTTTGTGTCGTTGTTGCTAGTGATTTGCTGTTGGACAACCTCATGCAAGGCAATAAATGACTACCTTAGATTCTTGATGTTGGTCTCTATACCAGTTAAGTTGAGATTTGCCATATTTTCTACATACTTGTTGAATTTATTCTTGATCTCAACCTGAGATGGCAGAAGTGTGTCAATCTTATCCATAAACATCTTTCTTACCTTTTTCTGATGTCTACCCAGAATTTGTTCCAATGCTTTTCCAATAAAGTGGAAAGCCTTTAGCTGTGCCTTGTAGACCTCTGTGATAGCATCACATACCTCCTTTGGAGTGAGGACCTTGCTATTGCTACTCATAATAGTTATATATTCCTCCCTGAATCTAGCCAAGGCCTCATCCATAGTAACATTGAAGTCCTTAGATGGCCATGAATCAACTTTCCCATCCTGTTCAGCTTCATCAACTATCTTGGTTTATTGAGCTTCAACTTCTTCCTTCTATGACAACAAGATGGCTTGATAATCCTGATTTGACATGTCTATTGGGTAATGTTGGCCAATCCTGCTAACTGGTCTACTAGAACACCATCCATTGTATCAGGATGAGTCTCTACATCTTATAGCCATTGAGAGATTAGGTGAGAAGGTTGAAGTGTAGTGTTTGAGGTAGAGGGTTGGTTTGAACTGTTTAGGTTTGGTGTTTGGTGAGATGTGTTTGAGGTATAGAGTATTGAGGTAGGAACATCACATGTGACAGAAGTCACAGTTCGAACTGTGATTATGACAGTGTGTTATTCACCATGAATGGGAACCTCCATTTGAATTGGAGGGGATTTGACTAGGTTATCGTCATGTACCATAGTCTCAAACCCTTGTTCTTCTTGCAAAGAACTGGCACTTGAATGTGCTAAACTTGCCTCACCAATAGCTGGATCATTAGCAGTTGTACTCCCAGCTTCAATTGACAGTGCAATTTTAGCTAGGGTTTTGAGGGGAGTTGTCCCTCCTAGAAGAACCTCCAATTGAATTGGAGAGGATTTAGATAGCTCCCTCTCAGGAGTACTACCCTCAAACCTGTCAATCTGTGAAGATTGTTTGGCACATGAAGGTGCTAGAATATCTTCCACAGGGTCTTCAGTTAGAACTAATGAAACCCTGTATTTTTTTTGTATCATCAAGGTCTACCCCAACACGTAGCCTCTCACCAACTGAATGTAGTGTCTGGGTGGTGGTCACAGTTTCTTTAATTGTCTGACTTGATTTTGGCAAAATTTGAGATGATTATTCAAGTTTTTATTATAGGAAGAAAAAATTTGTGTGATAAGATTTGTAAAATCGGAATTGAGTGTTGGAAACTCCCCTTGAGTAAATGAGGGAGTTTCAAGTGATGTGCCCTCTTTGTGTGTCCCAACCATGTTTCTTTTTACACCAACTTGAGAGTGCTCAAGTTGGGCTACAGAAACTATACATATTGTATTTGGGAGAATGTTGGATTCAATAGAGACATCTTGTTGAGAAGATGCCTCTAGAGTCTGTTTAAATCCCTCTATTACAACTGCATCCTTTTGGGAGGTTACAAAGGTGGCTACTTGAGTGGCCAACTCAGCTTTCTTTGTCTTCTTTGGTTTCCTGACCTAATTAGACTCTATTTGTGTTTGTTCCTCACCACTCTCAGTAATTACAGTTAAGGGTGCATTCTTTTTCTTCTTTTCACTCACTCCACTCTGCTGAGAGGATGAAGTGGTTTGTTCCCTAGCTTCTAATGGTAGAAAATAAGTGGTCTCAGTAGTGGAAGGCCCCTATTGGTTTTCCTGTGTTTGTACTTTCATAGGTATATGAGCCATAACTGTACTAGGTATGGCACTGGACCTCATGTCAGGCATGGGGTAAGGATAGGTTCTAAATGTTACGACCGGCATTTTGTGTAATATTATTTTTGAACTTTGGATAATATTTGAATCGATTAAAAATATACCTATTTGATTGTACACTTGGGTGAATGGAGTTGCTGCATTATAAATTGCTTTACTTAGAATATAAATTTTTCAAAGTGAAAGTTTTATTAATTGCTCCTATTTTTGATTTATAAAGATTATTCTTTACCATGGAAAATTATCTTTTAAAAATTATTTCATTCATAAATTTTAAAAGTGATCTCATAAAATTTCTAAAAATCCAAGTTATTTTATGGTACAATTTTTATAATTTTTGAGCTTTTACTTTATTTTATAAAAATAGATCTTTGAAAATTAGTTGTTTAGTAATTAGCAAATTACATGAATATCCTTGCATGCAAATACCCTCCCATTCAACTAAAGGGCTAAAAAGATAATTCCAACCCCACTCACTCTCATTCTATTAGCCAATTTACCTCTTTATCCTTGCATGCAAATTTACCCAACTTTAGCTAGAAGGTTACTCTTGTCATTTACTAAATCCACTCACATTTAGTTAAATCAAAGGCATAAAAACAAACACAAGTACCATGAGCACTTCATTTTTCACTCCACCATTCCACCCACTCCTTTCTCCTCCCCCTCCCTCTCGGCTCAACCCCCTCTCGGCCCTTCCCATAGTCGAAGCCCCCCATCCCCTGCTTTCTTCATTCTTTCACTCAAACATCCATCTTATATTCAAGTAATCTTACTCCCCTATGTGTTGTTCATATATATTCCAAAAAGTTTAGAGTGAAAAGTTTGAGTTTTAATCTTGCATGTCATAGTTTAACTAGAACTCAAAATACAATCTTGATTCTCATGGATTTAAGGTTGCATTATTGAGGGAACTACAAGGAATGGTGAAATGCCAAGTCATGAGAGTTAAGCTCCTGTTCTTAATGGTCATTTCCCTTCCATTTCATTCGGCCATGACCATAAGGGAGCCGAATGAATGGTTCTTAGTGGTGTTTTGTTGCCTTGTTCAGTTCTTGTATGTTTTTGTGATAATAGTATGAATTTTGTAGTGAAAACTTGATGAAACTCTTTGCATGCTAAGTGATCATTTAGTATTAGTCTATGTTAGGCTTGCATGTTGATTTTATGATAAAAATTATTGTGGAAATCATATGATTTTGGCTTGTAAAATTCGAAGGCATGCATGCATGAAATCAACTCATGATTTTCAAAAGTTCTTGATCATTTGGATAAAAAATTGTTAATAGGCTTTAATTTCAGTAAAGTTAAGATATTGATCTTAAATTGTGCTCCTTGGTATGTGATGTTAATTCGAATATATATGAAGAGGATATAAATTATGTTTTCAAAAACTTGATGACTTGTATTTAGTGTAATATGTTAACTTTTGTTTTGCTATGTTGCACCTTAGGTAAGGATTGTCACGCCTTGACTTAAAAATATATTATACAAATTATTACAATACATAACAAAAGAAAATAAATAAAACTGAATCCCAGATCTTACAGTTTAGGGTTTGAATCAGCCCAACACTATAACTATTTCAACCTGATTTCTAATATCGAGTCCTCACACAAAACGATCACTAATCTACCTGAGCTTGAACATATGCATCGACATCACAAGTCTTACGCGCTGTCTGCTTGAATCTAACCATATCTGCTAGCTGAAATATCAAGGTGAAAACAAGTAGTGAGCCAAATGCTTAACAAGTGTTATACAATACTATACAAAACATAAATCGAGATATAAGAATAGAAATGTGAGGTAGAGCTAATAATAGCAAGAGATAAATTTTTGAGTGATTGCATCATTTATTTGTAACAAAATAATTCAAAACCATTTCTTTATCAAAAACCATTTTATGACGCTACGGATTATATTCGATGATTAGCCGCAAAGTAATCCCGAACCTCGCTGGTATCTAGAACATTAATGGGATCCCTAGGAAACTTTTAAGCCTACAAATTAAGAGCAGAAAGGACTTGCGTCTCAGTCCAGATCCACTATTTAAAGAAAACATTTGTCCCCCTTCCAGACTGGAGGTCAAATTTTAACCTTTATATTTTAAGAATTAATGCCAATTGCTAATTAACTACTTAAACAGTAAACATTTTTAACAAAGTTTTAGATTAACTCCGAAGCATTGGAAAAAGATCCACTAAATTCAAGGCCATGATCAACTAGACTATACTTCATCAAGGGAATTGCAAGGTTTCTGTATTTAAGGATTTTGACAGTGAGATTTAGCAAGGTTATCGGATAGTATGAAGGAACAAGGTCAAACGAGGTTTTAGGTAATGTTTCCAGGTAAGACATAGGTATTTAAAAAAATATAGAGAAAGTAAGCATTAATGGTTCCAAATGAGGTATAGGTATTAAAATATAGAGAAGGTGAGCATTAACTCAAGGTATAACAGAGTGTCAAGCATTAGGGTAAAGATAGGGTTATCAAACAATCATGGATAATCGTTAAGGAATGACTAACTTTTAGGTATTAAGATAAGGTTACTGAGTATAACTTGCACATGATTCAACATCATAATTACTTTGGTATACTAGCATGATAGGACTTTGGATTTACTTGCATAGCAATCTTCAAGTAAAGTTAAACTACTTGAAATAAATACTTGAGGGTTCATGTCATTTTCATATACTACGGATATAGATTCGAAACTACTTGGTTCATGTATATCAAGGTGAATTAAAATACTCGCATCATATATATGAACTAGTTATCACACACTTGCAGTGTATATGAAAGAGGCAGGTTGAATCACTTGCCTTAAGAAAGGCTGGACTTGACTGGCAGGTAGGAGCAACTGGAAGATTTGCTCGAACTTAATGGCAAGTTTACCCTCATCTCAAGATCCTACATAAATAATAATAACCTCATTATAATATATTCTTACCAACTCAACCTATTTGTAAACCAAAATTTAAACATAATGGCACTTAGGCCTATATACATACAATTTACAATCACCTTATAATCATAATAGTACACATAGCCACATATGCTCACATACCATATTTAAGTATCAAATAATATCACACACACCATATTGCAACACTAGGCTTGGATGATCTCGCTCCACTTACTTAAGTCACTTGGTCGCTAAACTAGACAAAATCTCCAAATTTTGGGCTCCTAACTCAATGTGCCTTTACTAAACCATCCAATTCCTATTGACCCTAACTTGGGCCTTTCACTCTACTAAATTTATTCTATCTTACAACTATGGTGGTCAACCAAAACTTCACTCCTAAGTGCTCTAAAACTATGTGGTAAGTGAATGTGCTCATTATGGTAAGTTTCAGAATGACATCTATGGATTTTTGGGTGCATTTGACACTTTTACACTTCAAATTTACCCCCCAAAACTTTTACACTAGACTCTCCTGATCATAAGCCAACTCCCAAACCTGATGTGGCTCAAGGGCCTAGCTTGGGCCTCCCTAGGCCTATGCTTAAAGTCTACGCTTCCCCCTATTTCCTGGGCAGAAAAGGGTCCTGATTTGAACTAACTTATGACACATGATTCTAACTCAAATCCTATGAACTATGGATGGAAAAACTCCTCTGACACTCCCTCTAACTAAGGCCCAACAGGGACTAATGAGGGCCTACCTATGATATGGTCAAGAACTTCCCATTTCTAAGTTGCAACAAAACTGTCCCCTGTTGGACAGATCTGGTGTTTCCACTCGTGCACCTAACCAAACGTCTTACAAACCTCCAACAAATACCTAAAATCTATTGTATACTCCTAGTTCTAGATTCTTGTGACTTGGGCCTCAAAGTGCACAACAATGACAAGGTCAAATCTCACTCTAAACCTCAGGGTACCAAACTGATTTTCTGCACAAACTAGTACTCTCTTTCCGGATTGTCAAGTAAGAATCTTGGTAAAAGGAGAGCATTAGATTCTGCAGAAAATCAGTTTGGTACCCTGAGGTTTAGAGTGAGATTTTACCTTGTCTATGTTGTGCACTTTGAGGCCCAAGTCACCAGAATCTAGAACTAGGAGCATACATTAGGTTTTAGGTATTTGTTGGAGGTTTGTAAGACATTTGGTTAGGTGCACGAGTGGAAACACAAAATATGTCCAGCTGGGGACAGTTTTGTTGCAACTTAGAAATATGAAGTTTTGACCATGTCATAGGTAGGTCCTCATTAGGCCATGTTGCGCCTTAGTTAGAGGGAGTGTTAGAGGAGTTGTTCCAGCCATATTTCATAGGTTATGAGTTAGAATCATGTGTCATAAGTTAGTTCAAATCAGGACCCTTTTCTGCCCAGAAAAATAGGGGAAGCGTAGACTTTAAGCTTAGGCCTAGGGAGGCCCAAGCTAGGCCCTTAAGCCACATCAGGTTTGAGAGTTGGCTTATGATCAGGAGAGTCTAGTGTAAAAGTTTTGGAGGTAAAATTGAAGTGTAAGAGTGTCAAATGCACCCAAGAAACCACATATGTCATTTCTGAAATTTACTATAATGAGCCCATTCACTTGAAAGAGATATGTCCTAAGTTCAATCATGTATGAGGATTTAGGAATAACTTTTATGTAATCTGGTTTTGATTTCATTGATATTAATAAAAGACTTGTTTTGTTTTTATTGCGGGCTCTATCTATTTTAAGTGTTTAAATAAGATATACCACAGTTTAGAGTAAAGCTTTTTATGGATTGTGATGAGATCATAATAATGAGACCTAAAAGATGATAACTCTAAACTTAAATAGTTCCTGGTCGTAGGATTACTAACTGGTAATTAATAATCCGCAAAGATCGGTACATACTATGCTTGCTTCATTATGAAGGATGTCTGTTCTCATAGACATTTGTGTGGTGACACTATAGCTAGTATGTAGGTGCTTATTATATAATAAGTTCACTGAACATGACTCACACAGCTGAACAACTGATGGAGTTCATTCACGTGTCAGCAGTTGTTCACATAGTGATAGTTGTACAAGTATCCTTAGACTTGAGGTCATCATAGTCATTTTGTGTACACTGAACTATGCTTTGGTTTAGTTCTTAGTCTCTAGGGAAAATTATAAGGGCTCTACTGGGTATAGGAATTTGTACATGAAGATAGTGTATGATCAATAAAGGATCTACCCCTTCCAGTGAAGGAAGAGAATGTTCAATGCGGATCCACTTATGCTAGTTTAGGAATCTCTGGCCAGAGTGAATGAAATTAGAAAGGAGTTTCTAATTTACATTAAATAGAACTAAGAATAGTGAATGGGAAAGCCAGTGATTAAATAAGATAGGCTTGACACAAGTTCCATGCCTTGTATTTAATCGTGACATTGCAGGGTAGGAGGAATTAATTGTACGATAACTACTCACTGAATAGGTTCTTGGTATTCTAAGTAGAGAATTCGTATTATCCGGATAGTCGCGATATGCTGAGAAGTATCCCTCACGATGTAGAATAAATATGATTAATTAATTAATCATATTTAATGAATTAGAGAATTTATTTAAATAATGATAAAATAGTTTTATTATTATTTATTTCTACTACCGGCTTAATATTGAACCTACAGGGTCACACCATAAAAGAGAATGATTTAATGGTGGAGGAATTAATTAATAATGGCTGATATTTATTTATTTATGAAATAAATAATTAATTGGCAAATTTAATAATTGATTAAATGAGATTTAATTGATTATAAATTAATTAAGAAAAAGTTCTTAATATTATTAATTAAGAATTTAATTTTTGGAAATTAAATCAAGTGAGAGAATTATTTCTAAAGTGTTTAGAAAAAGGATTAATAATAAAAAGGTGTTTTAATTATTAGTGAGACTAATAAAGGGTTAATAATAATGATATTTTATGGGAAAATTTTCAGCTGAAAATTTTCCCTATAAATATACTATTATAAACCCTATTTTTGCCTCAACCTAAAAATTTACAAAAACCTTAATTCTCTCCACCTCCTCCTCCTTCATTACATCGATTTCTTGGTGGATACCGGTGGAGTGCTTCACACTTGAGGAGCAGCTGCTAGGGATCTCCGCTCGTTGTTTTTGGATCGCTTTTAAAGGTTAGAAATCGATCCCATATGTTTTAATCACGATTTGTATGCTTTTATTTGGATTTTATATCAAGAAAATTATTTTACCATGCTTCTGTGATAGATAAAATCCTACAATGGTATCAGAGCATAAGTTGTATGCATATAGATTTGTGATAAAAATTTCAGAATTTTATGTGCTTGTATGAATTAATTATGATTTTTACAAGTTATATCATGGATTAATTATGACTGATTAGAAATTGTTTCTCAGAATTATTTTGACTGTAGATCTGGGTTCTACAAGTGTTGTAGATCGTCTGGGTATTTTTTTCATAATTTTATGATATATGGATTAATTGTTATGAATTTTTGAAGTTTTTTTATTAAAATTCGTAATAAAATATATGTATATATATAATCTGTTGTATATATATATATATATTATATATTCTGCTGGTAATTAAAGAAGAGCACATGTGTTGATGGTGGCACGAAAAAAGAGATAACAGCAGTAATAGTGCGGCGGCGGCGACTGTCAGAACAGGGGGAGACCGCGCGTCTGACGTGCGCGCGTGGGGCACACGCGCTCGTGTGTCACGCGCAGCGCGTGTCAGACACGCGCAGCGCGTGTCAGACACGCGCGGGTCAAAGGTCAGCGTAGTGCTAACGTCATGCTGACATCATCAGATGATGTCATGCTAACGTCAGCTTAGGGTTTAGGGCGCGTGAGGCGCGTGTGCGTGTGGGGGCGCGTGGGCGTGTGGGGGCGCGTGGGCGACAGTCTAACACGCGCCTGACAGCGCGTGTGCGCGTGGAGGCGCGTAAGTTTTCTTCTCGGGGCGCGTGTGGGCGCGTGCTTTGTCAGAATGAGGCGTTTTTGGTGCCGTTGGATTCGTCTTTTCGAGACGCATCTAATGGTATATTATATGATATTTTCTGAAATTGTTTCGAACTGTTTATAGCTAACAGTAGTGTTTTAAAGCTGTTTTTGACTGTTTTAATTTCTTTTAAATGCCTCATGTGATACATAGAGATGTATAATGCTTAAACCAATATGCTACATGATGTAACATGCCTACCTTTACGTTTATTCATGGTTATATATGTGATATATGCTTAGTTTATCATGCGATGATAGATTTAGGTGAACTTAATTAACATAAGGCGTTTGTTAGACAATCTAGTATAGTGAAATTGTTTCATGACCTTAATATAAATATTATGAATATGATCATGAGATTCTTGTGTTTATGAAACACGTAATTGAATATGAATTTTCAATATTGAGAGAAAGGATGATTCTGTCAACAACAGATTTCTATCTGTAAGAAAGGGTTATTAAGTGACGCCTCTTGACAATGCTCCACCCGATCTGGGAATTATCTGATTATCGATTATTGATTTGAAATATTTAATTTAAAAGGAAGAATCTCTTTATAATATGATTATGATTGTAACGTAATATAATCCCTCTAAATTTAAATAATATCAAGTAGTAATTGGCCAATGACACAACGGGCTTATGTCGGTCATACCCTTCCAACATGATAGAAAGTGGTTCTTATTTTTTAAATCATTGTCGTTTCGTGCTACAGCCGAGGGCTTTGATTTCGAAATAAGAAATACTTGTCTATTACATAGAGATGTGTACATTGAATTAGAATCTAAAGGTCGTTACGTGCTACAGCCGTGGGCCGTTGGAGACTGATTCAATTATACGAAATGTTGGGTTAGACTTGACTTAGAATATTGAGTTTGTCATGCCACAGTCGTGACTCAATTATTCAAGAGGCTAAAGTTATATTAGGGAATAACATAAGATGTAATTGACAAGAGTTGTCTGCCTATTGAACATCACATGATGTTTCGTGCTACAACCGAGGTTGTCTGATGGAATGTAGGATCCCTATTCCCACTAGCATTATGAATGCTTAATTTTCACTTAGGGGTTGAATAAATTAGATAAACTAGTGGGAGACACTTATGAATAAAGACCCGATTCATATAGTGTTTTGAAATGAAATTGAATATTTGCTAAGTGTTGTTATGTGTTTATCATTTACAGATTTACTATATTCGTTATGTCTTCTGCACTATCACTCCGGAGCATACGAGGGTAAACTTGCCATTAAGGTCGAGTAAAGCTTCCAGTTGCTCCTACCTGCCAGTCAAGTCCAACCTTTCTTAAGGCAAGTGATTCAACCTGCCTCTTTCATTTACAGAGCAAGTGTGTGATAACTAGTTCTTATATATGATGCGAGTATTTTAATTCACCTTGATATACATGAACCAAGTGGTTTCGAATCTATCTTTATATTATATAAAAATAACATGAACCCTCCAGTATTTATTTCTAGTAGTTTAACTTTACTTGAAGATTGCTATGCAAGTAAATCCAAAGTCCTATCATGCTAGTATACCATAGTAATTATGATGTTGAACCACGTGCAAGTTATACCCAGTAACCTTGTCTTGATACCTAAAAGTCAGTTGTTCCTTAATGATTCTTCATAATTGTTTGATAACCCTCTCCTTATCCTAAAGCATGATACTCTGTTGTACCTTGAGCTGCTGCTCACTTTCTTTATATTTTAATACCTAAATCTCATCTGGAACCATTGATGATCAGCTTCTTTATACTTTAATACATATGTCTTATCTGGAGCCATTACCTTGGACCTAATATGACTTTGTTCCTTCATACTATCCGATAACCTTGCTAAATCTCACTATCAAAATCCTTGTAAATGGAAACCTTGCAATTTCTCTTGATAAAGTATAGTCTAGTGGATCATGGCCTTGAATTTAGCGGATCTTTTTCCAGTGCTTCAGAGTTAATCTAAAACCTTGTTAAAAATGTTTACTGTTTAAGTAGTTAATTAGCAATTGGCATCAGTTTTTAAAATAAAATGGTTAAAATTTGACTTCCAGTCCCAAAGGAGGACAAATGTTTTCTTAAATAGTGGATCTGGATTGAGACGCAAGTCATTTCCGCTCTTAACTTGTAGGCTTAAAAGTTGCCTAGGGATCCCCTTAATGTTCTAGAACCCAGCGATGTTCGGGATTACTTCGCGGCTGATCACCGGCTGTAATCCGTAGTGTCAAAAAATGGATTTGATAAAAAAATGGTTTTGAATTATTTTGTTACAAATAAATGATGCCATCACTCAAAAGTTTATCTTTTGCTATTATTAGCTCTACCTTCACATTGTTATTCTTTTATCTCGATTTATGTATTTTATTGTATTGTATAGCACTTGTTGAGCATTTGGCTCACTTCTTGCTTTCACCCTGATATTTTAGCTAGCAGATATGGTTAGATTCAAGTAGATAGCGCGTAAGTCTTGTGATGCCGATGCATATGTTCGAGCTCAGGTAGATTAGTGATCATTTTGTGTGAGGACTCGATATTAGAAATCAGGTTGAAATAGTTAATAGTGTTGGGCTGTTCCAAACCCTAAATTGTAAGATCTTGGATTCAGTTGTATTTACTTTCTTTTGTTATCTATTGTTAAGATCTTGTATAATATATATTGTTAAGTCGGGGCGTGACACTAAATCTTTCCAACATATAGTCAGCGAGATTTAGGCCTACCATTAACTTATTCTTTATAATTAGTGACCTAAATAAAATTTTAGACATTTGCTTATAATTACCTATTTTAGTTCTATAAATACCATCAAGTAAATGTATGTTTGCAACTTTATGATTTAAAGTAGACATAATAAACCAATGGAAGATAATTTCCTTACCTCTATTGGCCAATGGCATAGTGAGCCTAGTGCTGAGTTCTTCTAGGATCAATAGCCCCACATTAAGGTGCTTGTTTTAATCCATGGAGAACACCAGCTTTTGGACCACACTGGATATATTGTCATACCTAGTCTTCCTGCAGGTGAAGGCTCTAAAAATTGAGTCAAACAGAAATGACCATTTGTTAGTCCCTTAACAATGTAGCAAGAATTACAGAAGGGGGGTTGAATGGAATTCTTGAACCTTTTTCTTGAAATAAAAATGTTCAACTCGATTATAGATATATTTGTTTTGATTAGCACAATGCGGAATGTAAACTTAATTGAATCAAAACATAAGTAATTAAAAACAAGAGTCTTTAAAAACTTTCTGGTGGATTTAAACAATTCCACCAGAGATATATATATAATATATCGAGAGGACTCTGTGTGCAGAAATGCTCACAGCTGCTTACAAAATAGAACTGCTGAGAATACAGGAAATGCTAAAGATTCTGCTTACAAAGATTTCTCTGTTTTTGTCTTTCTCAGCTGTCTCAGTTATTTTTCTATTTGCTACTCTCTTGGTTTATATAATACCAAGATTACAAAGTCAAAAAGACTGAACAAATATAAAATCTAACAGTCTTAAGCTTTGCTGCTTTTCGTCCTCTATTACCCAGTTAATGGGCTTCCACAGTGTGTTTGTATACATCTCAACGGCTGTGTGTCAGCTTTCACTGTTCAACTGTTGTTTGAATTCTTCATATGATTATCCGTCGATTTTCAGAACATCCGTTGATGGTTTAATTGATCATCCGTCGACTGCTATATTAAACATCCGTTGATAGTCATTTGATCATCCATCGATGGCTTTGTTAATCATCCATCGGTAGCTATTTTGGCACTTGACTCTATTTCACTTATGCAGAATTACAAGACATCATTTATGTACAATTAATCAACCTATTCTGCATATCTAGTTAAAGTCAACATGACTTATATGCTACTACAGATTCTTTACAAAGGTGCATACATAACTGTGTTACAAACTTATTATTACATAAGCTACTCACTCGATGGATAATAAGTTAATCATCCGTCGGGACTATAATGAGTTATCCGTCAGGACTATAATTCTTATCCGTCGAATGCTACACAATTTCACTAAGTAAAATCTACTTAGATGTTTTGTTTATGAAATCATCAAGTACACAACATATGCACAACAATCTCCCCCAATTTATGTCTACTGGAATTGTAGCCATAAATTAAGAGATACTTGATGATAACAAAACATCCTGAACATAAATCTTTAAAGATAAGTAGATAAACTGAAAGTGCTTCAATTAATTAAAATGTACAAGGTTTGGCTCACAGTCAATTCAAGATGCTCCTCTAGACTGAGCAGATTTTTCTAGTTCCTTGAAGGTCTGGATCTTCTTCCAAGCTTTCTGTTATTTTCTTCAATTTGATTCTAGAGCTGCCTGTGGAATTTTAGTTCAACAGATTTTGAGAGATCTAGTTTTTCTTGCATTTCCAAGAGAGTCTCATTGCTAGAGATACTCAATTGGTCTTCTAATCTGAAGAATCTTCTTACACCCTTGTCATCCATGAATTCCATCAGCCAGTAGGGCCTTAGATGCACTCTTCTCCTTGTGTATATGATGATTAGAGTCTTTGGGAGTGCATCTTTAGCTCTAACACTCCTCAGCTCTTCAATCTTCTTCAATACTAGTCTTCTTGTAGTTACATTGAACCCAAAGTTTTTCTTGAAGGATGAATAGACTTTAATCAGCACAGCTTGGCTTTCTTGAAGAATCCTGTGAAGTGGCCACTGAATCTCCCTTCCTCCTTTGTACTTGAACACCAACCTTTCAGGTAGGTTTCTGTATGCATCAATTGCCCTTACTTTATCCAGTTCATCCAGATAAAGATTTAGATCTGAAAATTCTTTGATGTCACACAAGTACAAGTAGTCTCCCCTGTTGACCTTGGGTTGAGCTTTAACTACTGACTTGGATTTGAGAGGTGATAGCTTCACTTTCTTGACTGCCCTTGACTTTGTCCTTTTTGGCTTGCTAAGGATTGGTAAGTTGAAGTCAGGAATTGGTATGTTATCCCACTCTATTGGCTCATCCTTTGGCACAATAGGTTCACCATGTATGTTCCTTGTAGGGATCCACCACCCTTATGTCTTGAAATACCATAGAGGGCTTTGATGCTTGAGTTGTAGCTGGTGTGGATTCCTTAGGAAATTGATCTTCCAATTCCTTGTCAACAACATCCAGTTTCCTTTTTGTTCTTCTAGCCAATTCTTTCTTTCTTGGGGATTTCTTCTGTTCTTCAATCTTCTTCTTTGATTCAGCAGCTTCAGATGGTTGAGAGGGAATTTGTTGAGAAGAATTCACAGCCTGTAGCTTGGCCAAGATAGCAATCTGTTCTTTCTTTTATTTGGACTTCTTTGCATCTAGAGCAGCTTGCCTCTTTTCCTGCTTTAATCTGGCTTTTTCTTCTTTCTTTGCTTGAGCAAACTGTGGATGTCCAGCTACTTCACAAATTTCCTTTCTATTTCTGAATATCTTAGCAATTCTCCTTTTTAAAGCTGAATCAGCTGGATCTTTATATAGTAACAATAGATCTTGATAAAAACTTATTTTCATCAGGCTTGGGTGACTCATACACAGTGTCCATAGGGTTCTTCCAAGATGACTTTGGATAATTTGCCCTTGGTTTAAGAATTGTTTCAGCCTTTTTAGACTTGATGCAGGAAGATTGTCCTTTTTCCAGATAGTTCATGCTCATCTCATTCACACTGATTGGCTTGACATGAGAGTGATGGATGGCTGACTGAACTGGCTCCTTGACTAGTTCAAACGTTTTCTATATCTCCTCATCAATCTTATTCCAGTTGATCAAACTCAACTTTCGTTTTTCAGCAACTTTCAAATTTTCTGCTGCTGCATTAATTAGATCTATACAATCTGCAACTGTTGGCTTGGAGATTGTAATTGAAGGTACAATTACTTTGCTGATTTGTACTTGAAGTTTCTCCCCCTCAGTTGGTCCTTTCTCCCCCTTACTTGATTCTCTCTCCCCCTTCTTGTTATCATCAAGTTGAGGAGTTAGGCCTTGTGCTTTAGCTAGTTGCATAAGAAGATTTGTCTGAGTCTGTTAATTTTGAAGAAGGATAGCCACTGAATTCTCAATAACTTGAACTCTATTTTCCAGCTTGGCTAGCTTCTTTTTAGAATCTGATTCTCTCCTTAATCTCAGTAGTAGATCTTGCATGGTACCATATGGCATTACTGAATCCAGCTTCTCAGAATTGTATGTCTTCAAGTCAGCTATATCTCTTTTTAGTTCATCCACACTCATATTCTGTCTTAAGTGTTGGATCTTCATGAGATGTAGAGAGTCTAGGTGAGCTTGAAGAATAGCCTTGGTACCAGCATCTGAAGTCTCCTGAAGGGCCTTTTGAATAGCCACCACTTGCTTGACCAAAGACACATCAAATTGTCCTGGTGTAAATTCCTTTGTCCATGCCCATCCAGGTAAATTTAAAACAGAACTTGGGCCTTCATCTCCCCCTAAGTTCATGCTTCCATCCAAAGAAACAGAGTCATCATCATTAGAATTTACTCCAACTTTTTCAGATGGCTCACCAGCTTGAGAAGGCATCCTATTGATAGTAGCTTTATCTCTTTGAAGAGATTCTGAGGTGTGTACTAGATTCAAGGTTTGTTCTGCCTCCACATTGCCCTGAGCAGCCAACAATTGATAGGTTGACACAGGATGAGTAAAAGTGTCAGCATCCAAGGAAATGTTATCAATTTCAGCTTTGTAATGTTGCTGAAATTGTCTTCCCTTTTCAGCATCATCCACAATCATTGACTCACTAGCAATGGCTGGATCCACCCTTATTTCTCCTGTACCTGCCTTTCTCTCATAATCTCTCTTTTGTTGCATCAGGGTCTCACCCTGGCTCCCCACCCTCACACCCTCACCTTCACCTACTAAGGTGGGACTCCTCTCACTCACTTTTGCCAATCCTGAATAAATGGATTGCTGAGATTCACTCTTTTCCTCTCCTTTTGCCTGGGAGCAACCGAGCCTCTCACTCAATGCACTCTCCTCTCTCAGTCCTAAGAGTGACTGTATTACCACCAAATCTTCTGCACTAGAAATAATTGAAGTTTGAAGTTGTGCAGAGACACTCGACGGATAAGTGATATCCATCGGGTGAGTGGTAAAACTATCTGACGGATAACTGCTGTTAAGCTTATCCGTCGGGATACAATCACTACTCGACGGATGAGCAATATCCATCAAGAGAGTAGAAATGAATGAGGTGGGAAGAGAAACTATCATTGACTCTGTGTTGATTGAAGTTATTTGAGGCACAGATGTCACAATAGTATCTGAAAGAATTGGCAAGTGAGCCAACAAATCATCTAAAAGATGATGCTCACTTGCACTAGATTTTGGCTTCCCCAACAGAGTTAAAGAAGGGGAATCAGGAATTGAAGTGTTTATCATATCCACTTCCAGAGAGTTTGTTGGTGAGTATGGTGTTTCAGAGGCTTCTATTATAAGAGATTTTGGCTGTGACTCCACATTTATTGGAGCCACATCAATCTGAATTTGAGAAAGTGCAGGGACTGTGTCTTTAGCACCAGTTTGCACTGTGTGTGTGCCCTGTGCATCCCCAGCTGTTTTGGATTTCTTCTTTCTTGTATAAGTTTGGGGTGAGCGTGTGTCCCTAACCCTTTTGGCCTGTGCTCTTGGATGAGAGCTTTGTTCAATAGCCACATCCTTTTGGGAGGATGCAGCTAGAAGTGAGCTTTTGTCCTTTTTAAGCACTGCAGTTTGTTGGGAAACTGCAGTGTGGCTAGGCTGGGATTCACTCAACTCTCCAACCTTATCCTTGGGGTTTCTTTGATGTTCACCCCTTCCCTCACCTAACTGACCCTCCTTCACACTCCCCTCTTTGGCTTTGGTAGATTTTTCAACTGGTACCTTTTGAGAGATACCGGAGGGGGTTTTCTTTGACTTGGATTTGGAAATTACAGTTGTTTTGGCAGCTTTGGTAGGCAACTGTTTGGTCATTGTCACAGTTGCCATAGCTACACCTGAACTCAAAGAAATTGAGGAGATTGGAATAGTTGAGGGTATGGATGAACTTACCTCACTTACATGAGGTGTCTGCATTACAGGGAAGTAGAATATTGGCACATCCCTATGATGGTTGGCTCTGTTCAAATCTGCAATGATTCTTCTCTCTTGAACCCAACAAGCTAATTTGTTGTTTGAGTTCTCAAGTACAATCTCTTGACAAAGATGGTTAGCCAATATCATGAAAAATCTAGCATAATAAAGATTCTTTCCCCTTTTGGCTAACTCACCTAGTTTAAAACCTAACTCATACAAGACAAGGTCACTGAAATTATAAAATTTATCTGTAACTAGCATGTATAGCATGTTAAGCATGGAAATGTTCACAGAATCAAAATTACTGACTTTTCCAGAGAAAACTTTAGTCACAACATCACACATGAAACTCCATTCCTTCCTAAGACCTAATCTTCTAATCTCACTTAGCTTAGTAGTAGAAAGTGCATAATGCATGGAATTAAGCATATTGATAATATCAGTGTCAGTGTGTGGTGAAGTTACATTATCATCAGGAATTTTGAAACATGCTTTTATCACATCACTATTGATACAGAACTCATTACCTTTGATAGTTAGAGTGATGGTTTTGTCAGTAGAGTTATAGATTGCAGTGGTCTGCATCTCTTCAACAACTTCACAGTAAATTGTGGGTGATTCAAGCATGGCAAAACTTAACTTGCAGCTCTTCACAAAGTCCATCATCTTGTGATAGTCTTCTGATTGCTGAATACCCGTATTGACCAAAGCAGTGAAGTTGTTCTTCTCATAAATGAACCCAGTCTGAGACATGATCTTTACTACAGGTGCCATTATTAGAGAATGAAAGCTTTGAAGAGAAAGAGGATATTTGCTTGAGAGAGAATAAAAGAAAAGCAGTTGAATTTGAGAATGATAAAACAAAATAATTGGAATGAAATAAGCTTTTATACTTCCTCAAAAACAACGGATGAAAATAATAAAGAAAAGTAAATTACCCAATAAAAATTGCCTAAATTAGCCGTTTAAAAATAAACTGTAAAAATTCCACCCATTATCCGTCGTGTAATGCTTACAAACTGTAAGTATACTCGATGGATAATGTTCAAGGAATTAACAGTTAAGATTTAGACACTTCGACGGATGAGGATAAACTGTTATCCGTCGAGTTTTAAAAGATTCCAGAAAAGTAATTGATTTTTATTTGCACATAGTATATCGACGGATGACTCAACTCGATGGATAATGGTCATCCGTCGAGATGCAAATTTTGATTTAGCCAAAATTTCATCCATGACTAAAAATCAGTTAAATTTCTGGCTACATATCAACTTGCAAATTAACTCAGATAGATTCAAGAGTAATTAAGCATACCTAACTCACTTACCAACCTAGAAAAGGTGGATTCATCCAGTGGCTTGGTAAATATATCTGCAAGTTGCTTCTCACTTGGAACAAAATGTAACTCTACAGTACCATTCATTACATGTTCCCTTATGAAATGGTACTTGATGTCTATGTGCTTTGTCCTTGAATGTTGCACTGGATTTTTAGTGATGGCAATTGCACTTGTGTTATCACGGAAAATAGGAATCCTCTCAACTTGTAAACCATAGTCTAGCAATTGATTTTTCATCCATAAAATATGTGCACAGCAACTGCCAGCAGCAATATATTCAGCTTCAGCTGTAGAAGTAGAAACTGAATTTTGCTTTTTACTGAACCAGGACACAAGCTTGTTTCCTAAAAATTGACAAGTTCCTGTTGTGCTTTTTCTGTCAATTCTGCAACCTACATAATCTGCATCTGAATAACCAGTTAGATCAAAACCAGAATCTCTAGGATACCAAATGCCAAGTTTTGGTGTTCCCTTGAGATATCTGAAAATTCTCTTAATAGCTATCAAGTGAGACTCTCTAGGATCAGCCTAAAATCTAGCACATAAACATGTAGCAAACATTCTATCTGGCCTACTAGCTGTTAAGTACAGAAGTGAGCCAACCAAGCCTCTATAGCTTGAAATATCCACAGACTTTTCAGTAGTGTTTAGTTCAAGCTTAGTTGCAGTGGCCATGGGAGTTTTTGCAGATGTGCAATCCATTAGATCAAACTTCTTTAAAAGATCAAAAATATATTTAGTTTGACTAATGAATATTCCATCACTAACTTGCTTAACTTGTAAACCAAGAAAGTAAGTTAGTTCTCCCATCATACTCATTTCATACTTACTTTGCATCAGTTTGGCAAACTTTTTACAAAGTTTCTCATCTGTAGAGCCAAAAATAATATCATCTACATAAATTTGAACAAGTATGCTAGAGCCATTAACATTTCTGAAAAATAAAGTTTTATCTACAGTACCTCTTGTGAAGTGATTTTACAAAAGGAACTTTGATAATGTGTCATACCAGGCTCTAGGTGCTTCCTTCAGTCCATAAAGTGCTTTCAGTAGATAATAGACATACTCCGGAAAATTTGGATCTTCAAAGCCAGGAGGTTGACTAACATACACTTCTTCCTCCAAATCTCCATTCAGAAAGGCACTTTTGACATCCATTTGATAGACCTTGAAATTGGCATGGGCTGCATAGGCTAAGAAGATTATGATGGCTTCAAGTCTTGCAACAGGAGCAAATGTTTCATCAAAATCTATTCCTTCTTGCTGGCAATAGCCTTTAGCAACCAATCTGGCTTTGTTCCTTACTACCATGCCATTTTCATCCATCTTGTTTCTGAATACCCATTTGGTGTCTATTGGACTTTTTCCTTTAGGCTTGGGTACCAGCTTCCAAACTTTATTCCTTTCAAATTGGTTTAGCTCCTCCTGCATAGCTAAAATCCAATCAGGATCTAACAACGCTTCTTCTAACTTCTTTGGTTCTTCCTTTGACCAAAAGCTGCTGTATAGACATTCTTCCTGAGTTGCTCTTCTTGTTTGAACTCTAGAGGAAACATCACCAATAATCAGTTCAAAGGGGTGATCTTTTGTCCATTTCCTTCATTGAGGTAGATTAGCTATAGATGAAGAGACCTCAATGTTATCTTGATGTGTGATTGAGTTATGATTGCTAGAAACTCCCCCTGAGTTTGTGGATCTTTGATTTGAGAAATGGGTACTTTCTATGGGTGATCTTCCTTGACTTCCTGCTCCTTTTGATAACCCGACGGATGGTGAATTTTGAGTACCGACGGATGAGGCAGGTTATCCACCGACGGATAACACAGATTGCCTTCTGATGGATGAAGCATTTTGTAACTCGACGGATATTGAGTTTTGTGCTTCATTGGTGGTAGATATGTCTGCATTATCCTTAGACACTGTTTCTTGATCACTTTCATCATCACTTCCATCACTGACCATCTCAACATTGTCGAATTTGAGGCTCTCATGGTAATCTCCATCTTTTAGTCCTTCAATCTTTTTATCATCAAACACAACATGTATAGATTCCACAACAATGTTGGTTCTTAGATTGTAGACTCTATATGCTTTACCAACAGCATATCCAACAAAAATTCCTTCATCTGCTTTAGCATCAAACTTCCCATTTTGATCGGTTTGATTTCTCAGAATATAGCATTTACCGCCAAAGACATGAAGAAAGTTTAGAGTTGGCTTCTTGTTCTTGAACAATTGATAAGGAGTCATGCATCTTGCTTGATTAATCAGAGAGATGTTCTGAGTGTAGCATGCAGTGTTTACAGCTTCAGCTTAGAAATATGTTGGTAATTTTGATTCTTCAAGCATTGTCCTTGCAGCTTCAATAAGAGATCTGTTCTTTCTTTCCACTACTCCATTCTGTTGTGGAGTCCTTGCTTCTGAAAACTCATGCAAGATCCCATTTTCCTCACAAAATGCTCTCATGACATAGTTCTTGAACTCAGTTCCATTGTCACTCCTGATTCTTCTAACTTTGAAATCAGGATGATTGTTAACTTGCCTTATGTGATTGATGATGATTTCACTAGCCTCATCTTTAGACTTTAGGAAATATGTCCAAGAGAACTTTGAGAAATCATCTACAATTACTAGGCAAAATATTTTCTTTGAAATTGACAATACATTGACTGGTCCAAACAAATCCATGTGAAGCAGTTGCAGAGGCTCTTCAATTGCTGAATCAAGTTTCTTCCTGAATGATGCTTTGATCTGCTTCCCTTTTTGGCAGGCATCACACAGTCCATCCTTTATAAACTCCACTAGAGGAATGCCTCTTACTAGGTCTTTCTTTACCAGCTCATTCATGGTCTTGAAGTTTAAATGGGATAGCTTCTTGTGCCATAGCCAACTTTCATCTTGACTTGCTTTACTGAGAAGACAAGTTACAGATTCTGCTTTAGTTGAGTTGAAGTCAGCTAGGTACACATTTCCTCTTCTCACACCAGTGAGAACCACTTTGTTGTTTTGATTATTAGTCACAACACAGGCTTCTTTATTGAAGGTTACTGAGTTGCCTTTATCACAAAGCTGGCTGATACTCAACAGATTGTGTTTGAGACCATCCACTAAGGCAACCTCTTCAATGATGACATTATCCTTTGAAATCAAGCCATATCCCACAATATAACCCTTGCTGTCATCTCCAAACGTAATACTTGGGCCAGCTCTCTCCTTAAACTCTGTGAGCAGGGTAGAATCACCAGTCATATGTCTTGAACAGCCACTATCCAAGTATCAAAGATTCTTTCTGTTTCCCTGCACACATCAAAATCAAATCAAGTTGATTTTGGTACCCAAGTTTCCTTGGGTCCTGCCTTGTTAGCTTTCTTCTTCTGTTTCTTAGGTTTTATCTCATTTGACTTAGGAATTTCAGATTCTTCCTTAGTCAATTGGGTTGTACCTTTGAAACCACTAAATGCAACAGAATTATCATGCATGTTATGGCTAACAGGAAATGGCATGCTTGGTGCAAACATGTTATTCTAGTAAGGCATGCTAAATGGCATTTGAGGCATATTGTATGCAGCATAATATGGATTAGGTGCAAATGGCATATTAGCAAACTGTGCATTCATATTCTGTGTAGGCATAGCATTAACAGGCATGGGAGGCATGGCATTCATGTTAGGAAATTGAGGCTGAACAGACATGGGAGTAGGCATGGCAGATTTGTAATTAACAGACAAATGATTTACACTACCACACTTGACACAGATTTTTCTAGGAGCATATTTATCAGGTGTGTAGTTATTGTGTTTGTTAATCCCTACTTTACCATTCCTATTGTTTTTCTTTTTAGTCTCTATTTTTACCTCTATTTTCTCAAGTCTGTCACTTAACTGTTTGACAGTCATGTGACCAACATTAGCCTTTTTCCCTTTCTTAGCTTGACTTGACTCTCCTGAAACAAAGTTCTTGGAAATAGACCCATACTTATCATTTAGCTTGATTAATTTGGCTTTGCTAATGGGTTTGCTTACAGCGACGGATGAGGATTTTTATCATTCGACGGATAACACTTTTTGTTATCCGACGGATAGTCCTCATCATCCGTCGAGTCTACATCTGTCAGCAACCCATCTACCAAAATAGGTTCTAGTTTCTCTTTATTCTTTTTCCAGGCTTCATCATAAAAAGATTCAATTCCTTGACTTTGGTGATTTGAGCATGAACATCCCTGGATGTTTTCCATGCTTTAATCACCTCTTGTTCACGCTCGAGCTGCTTCTTCAAAATTTCTTCCTTTTTCAAGGACTCGGTTAATTCCTCCTTGGCAATCTTACACTGAATTTTTAGTTTCTCAAACTCAACAAACTGAGACTCAAGCACATTATTCCTTTCACTTAAAAACAAGTTGTTTTCTTTGATTTTAGCATTTTCTTTAGTGAGAGACTTAAGTGTAACACGCAAATGATACAATTCTGTAGACATGTCATTTATGGCATCATTACACTCAGCTTTAGATAAATATGCAAGGTTTGTAGTGATTACCTGATTGCTTGAGGAACTTGTCTCTGTTTCATCAGACTTGGCCATTAGGGCTAGATTGACATAGCTGACATCTTCATCTTCATCCAAACCATTTGCTGCCCAGTCATTCTCTTGTGTAATAAAAGCCCTTTCCTTTTGTTTGAGTAGATCAAAGTATTTTTGCTTATAATCCACAGACTCAAACCTTTTCTTACTAGAATCTGACTTTCTACACTCATTTGTAAAATGCCCTGCCAAGCCACATTTAAAACATTTGAATTTTGACTTATCCACCATGTTTCTATTTGGCTTGGCTGCTCCAAAGTTCTTTTTGAACTTGAGCTTGGCAAATCTCCTTGAAAGAAATGCTAGGTGCTCATCAATGTCCTCCATGTCATCTTGGCTCAATGATTCTTCACTTTCGGCAGCTAGCCCCTTACCTTTATTCTCACAGACCTTTGAAGTTGATTCTACAGCTTCCATCTTCACTTCCTTCTCCTTTTCCAGATCAGCAACTAGTGCAACGGATCCTCCTTTCTTCTTTCCTGTCTCCATTCTTTCATCCTGCTCTATCTCAAGCTCATAGGTCTTCAAAATGCCATACAGTCTCTCCAAAGTAAACTCCTTATAATCTTGTGAGTTTCTCAATGAGACTGTCATTGGTTTCCATTCCTTTGGAAGAGATCTGAGAAATTTCAGATTGGAGTCTTTAGTCTGATAGACTCTTCCATGCAACTTAAGAGCATTTAGTAGTTTTTGGAATCTACTAAAAATGTCAGTGAGTGACTCACTTTCTTCATTGTGAAAATGCTCATATTGCTGAATCAGGAGCTGTATTTTATTTTCTCTAACTTGCTCAGTGCCATCACAAATTATCTGTATTGTGTCCCAAACTTCCTTGGCAGTTTTGCAGTTGATGATGTTATCAAACATGTATGCATCAACACCATTGAACAGAATGTTCATGGCCTTTTTATCTTTCCTGACTTGTTCAATGTCAGGATCAGACCATTCATGCCTTGGCTTTGGAACAGATGGCTCGTTTCCTGTAGCAGCTCTCATTGGAACATGAGGGCCTCTTTCTATGCAGTCCACATAGGCCTCATCTTGAGAAAGCATATGAAGATGCATCTTTACCTTCCAATGATAGTAATTATCTTTATCAAGAAAAGAAATCTTGACTCCAACATCTTTCTTGTTCATCTTGCTGAATTGTTTTGATCTTTAAACTCTTTGTAGATTAAGAGCTTGCTCTGATACCAATTGTTAGTCCCTTAACAATGTAGCAAGAATTACAAAAGGGGGGTTGAATGGAATTCTTGAACCTTTTTCTTGAAATAAAAATGTTCAACTCGATTATAGATATATTTGTTTTGATTAGCACAATGCGGAATGTAAACTTAATTGAATCAAAACATAAGTAATTAAAAACAAGAGTCTTTAAAAACTTTCTGGTGGATCTAAACAATTCCACCAGAGATATATATAATATATCGAGAGGACTCTGTGTGCAGAAATGCTCACAGCTGCTTACAAAATAGAACTACTGAGAATACAGGAAATGCTAAAGATTCTGCTTACAAAGATTTCTCTGTTTTTGTGTTTCTCAGCTATCTCAGTTATTTTTCTATTTGCTACTCTCTTGGTTTATATAATACCAAGATTACAAAGTCAAAAAGACTGAACAAATATAAAATCTAACAGTCTTAAGCTTTTTTGCTTTTCGTCCTCTATTACCTAGTTAATGGGCTTCCACAGTGTGTTTGTATACATCTCGACGGCTGTGTGTCAGCTCTCACTGTTCAACTGATGTTTAAATTCATCATATGATTATCCGTCGACTTTCAGAACATCCGTTGATGGTTTAATTGATCATCCGTCGACTGCTATATTAAACATCCGTTGATAGTCATTTGATCATCCGTCGATGGCTTTGTTAATCATCCGTCGGTAGCTATTTTAGCACTTGACTCTATTTCACTTATGCAGAATTACAAGACATCATTTATGTACAATTAATCAACCTATTCTGCATATCTAGTTAAAGTCAACATGACTTATATGCTACTACAGATTCTTTACAAAGGTGCATACATAACTGTGTTACAAACTTATTATTACATAAGCTACTCACTCGATGGATAATAAGTTAATCATCTGTCGGGACTATAATGAGTTATCCGTCGGGACTATAATTCTTATCCGTCGAGTGCTACATAATTTCACTAAGTAAAATCTACATAGATGTTTTGTTTATGAAATCATCAAGTACACAACATATGCACAACACCATTCCCTCTTGAGATGCTTTTTGTTCAAGCTAGAAAGGTTGAACTTCTCACTGTAATTTTATGAAATCCATAAACTCAACTAGCTCATGTTGAGTTGGTACCTCCACCATGCTGTCTTTAGGGATGCCCAATACTATTTTGACATCATTGGCATCAAACTCCACAGGCTTTCCTTGAATTAGCAGTTTACCACCAAGGACACTGTTTGATAATCATGCACAACAGTGTTGACCACAGCTGAGTTCCAAAACTCATTGAGCATGTCCAAGTACAGGATAAGAATATGAGTTAAGGCACCTGCAAGATAGGACTCATACAAAAACTTAACCAAACTCTTGAAACTGTCAGGAGCTTAGTTAGCATTAGTGAAAGCTAGGTAGTTGGTACCCTCCTTTGAAATAGTAGCTCTAACATTGTTTGAAGCTATTGTGAGTGTATGGATTTAAATGGGTAGGAAATTTGAGAGAGAAAGAACTTGAAATGAGAGAGAATAGTGAAGATTTGCAAAAGCTAGGTCAACTGAGATCTCGAAAGCGTAAAGGGGGTTATATCGTGATGTCTGGGTATTTATAGAAACTTGTCGAGAAGTAGGGATAAACGGTTCAGATTTTCTTTTCGAGAAGTCACATGAATTTTAAACTCATATCGAGATGCCACTTTTCTGACTTTTATCGAGAACTAGATAGTGACTTATCGAGAAATAAAATAAATACCCAGTTTGTCTTGATTGGACTGAATTATTCTAATTTTTATTGAATAAATCAACATAAAATTAGAATTAATTTTGTGTCAAAAGTGTTTTATTAAAATAATTTATTGAATTAAATTATTTCAGCTCTAAGTTATCGAGAAGTCTAAAATTTATACATGTAGAGAACTCTATGTATAAACATATGTTGATATCTCTACAATACTTATCGAGAAGTCATAATGAAACTTGTCGAGAGTCCTTCGAAAAGTCATGAAAAAGACTTATCGAGACCTCTATCGAGAAGTCTCAAAATTACTTATCGAGAACTCAGTTCTCTACATACTTATGTTATTTTAAATTATGTCTTATATTAATTTTACATATTGAAAATATAAATTAACATTTAGACAATTTTCTCAGAATTTTAAAAAATTCCAAGTTGACATTTAAAAAATTAAAATATATATATAGAATTCTGAAATATTTATAAATCATATTCCAGTTAATTTTCAATTAAATCAAATTAATTTTGATTTATTAGAAATTAATCTGCTCCAACACATTAGATGAGTTCTTTTCTTTAGGATGAAAAATTTAACATTCCAATTTCACCAAAAAGTCTAGTGAAAGTTGCTTCATACAAAGGTTTAGTGAAAATGTGAGCTAATTATTTTTCCGTTAGAATAAAAATAAACTCAGTGGTACCATTTGTAGCATGTTCTCTAATAATATGGTACCTTACATCAATGTGCTTAGTTCTAGAATGATTAACTGGATTAGTAACAATAGATATGCACTAGTATTGTCACACATGATTGGAATTTTGTGTAACACTAGGCTATAGTCCATTAGTTAATTTTTAATCCAAAGCACTTGAGCACAACAACTTCCTGCAGCTATATATTCAGCCTCAGCTGTAGAAATTGACACAGAATGTGTTACGACTGATATTCCATTTAATCTTTAATTGAGTATTTTATAATTGTAATGAAGTCATTTATAAGATTATATGGATTAATAATTGTGTTAAATTATTTAAGAATTTTGAAAGAGGGAAACGTATTGTTTGCTCTTTTATGTGATTATTAGAGTGTATTTCTTATTTTGAGAAAATCGTTTTAAAAATATTTTTATCAATAAATTTCAAAAGTGATTTTATAAAATTTCTAAAAATTCTAAGTTATTTTATGATACCACTCTTGTAATTTATGGATTTATATTTTTATTTATAAAATTTATTCTTGTTATTAATTTAATTATTAATTAGAAAATTACCTCATTACCCATACATGCATTCAACCCTCAATTCAAAGACAAGGGCACAATGGGAATTTCTAACCCCACTAACTACTTCTACACTAGTCAAATTACCTAGTTAACCTTGCATGCAAACTTTGTTTTCTAAAAGGAGAGGGAGAGTTTGGTAATTTCATAGCTCACTCACTTTTCCATGTGGGTAAAGATAGAATATAATGATCAAGATCAAACCAAAACTCAAACACACCACACTCCACTCTACTCATTTTTTTCTCTCTTCTCCCTCCTCCCCCCTCACCCTCTCAGCCGAAGGCCCCTCCCCCATTCCCTTCCATTTTTCATTCAATCTCTCACCTTCTTTTAGTGTTCCACTTCCTATGCTTAGTTTACACACTTCACAAAGATTCTTATGTTTAAAAGTTGATGATTTATGGTTGCATTTGGTGTCTCCATAAGATACATTACTTATGTTCTAGTAATATGTATTTTTGTAAAGGAAACTTGATAAAACTCTTTGCATGTTAGTGATCATTATTGATATAGCTATTTCTAGTCTTGCTTGTTAGTTTTAAGTTGAGATTTTGATGAAAAACTATAATATCTTTGCTATAAAATTTGAAAGCATGCATGTATGGTTAACCTCTTAAATTTCAAATTTTGTGCATAATAGGAGTTGTTACCACGTTATTTTGATAAAATTAGTTAAGTTAACTTAGTATGCATGATTATTATTGTTGGTTAAATGCCAAAAGTCGAATTTGGTAAGAAATGATTTCTCTTGCTTACTCGAAATCTTGTTGATGGTTCACTTGAATTATTTTTGGTAAATTATTTGCATAATGGTGCAGTAGGGTATGAATGATCTCCACACTTTTTGAGGCATTAGTTCAGGGTATTAGTGCGGTAGGGTTGCTTGGTTAAAGGTTGATCTCTTGGTTTTAGAGTGAAAGTTAAGGTGGAAGGGTTAGAGTAGGATATTTCGATTTTTCCAGATTTGCGCAATAGTTGAAGGTGAGTTTTGAATGGGCATTTCTTAGGCCTTGGTAGGCCCGAGCTACAGAGAGTTGGGACTTGAAATCTATTTGAGACCAGAAGCAATAGATTTAATAAAACTTAATATTTAGTGAGGTGCATACACGAAAACACTATATATGCTGTAACAGGGGACAATTTAGGTTTAGTGTAGTTTGGAGGTCATAAAGTGGTTTTATGTGTAGGCCCTCATTAGGGCTTGATTATTACTGATACTAGGAAGTCTAGGGAAGGTTTTCAAGTCGAAATATGTTAGTTTAGAGTTAGAATCATTGGTTAAAAGTGCGTAAAAAACATGGCAGTTTTTAAGTCACTAATCAGAAGATTTGTGTCAACTTTGAGGGTAGGCCCATGGAGGCCTAGGTTAGACCTTGGTGCCATTCCAAGTGCATAAATTAGATTTATGTCTTAAGAGTCCATTGGGATAGTTTTGGGAGGAAGGACTAGAGCAAAAGAGTGTCAAAGACCCTAAGTCACCCAAGGTGTCGCCAAGAGAGTGCAAGTGAGAACACTACGACTTAACACTTAGTTTTGTGAACCCTATGAGCGAGGATTAGGTAATACTTAGTGTTTCCAATTAGATAAAGGTCAGTAGGGTGTAAGTACAAAGGTATGGCCAAGAGAAATAAGATTACCAAGATCAGGCACTTCGGGTTTTGAGACTAGTAAAGTAGCACTACGATAGTCAATTTGTGGAGATTAGTCGAGTGAGATCATTCAATACCCAATGATGCACCAAGTATAAATAACATATTTCATGTACTTATCTGTGTTTATGTGCTCCAAGGTGTTATAGTTCTATATATATGTGGCACCCTCCAAACTCGGGTCAGAAGTTTGGGGTCCACAACACAAACACAATATATCAACATGTATATGAAATATTAATTGCAATGACCCTGCTCTATATAATCACGGATCGCAACAGGTTAAATTATGAAAACAAGCCACAACCTTAACTTTTATTACAATGTACCAAATCCCAACTAATTTAACTTACAACTGATAATAAAATTATTATTACAATCTTACTATCTCACTACCGCAATAAGCTCATGCTAGATCGATCCAACTCAATTTGGAGCCCTAGCTCGTACATTGAACTGGGAAACCTCGCTATCAACCGTATCCTTCTTAACTGTAGAATACATAAAATATATTCGCAAGAGTGAGCTAACTAGCTCAGCAAGTCATAATAATGATAACTGAGGTTAAACAATGATCAAGTGAGATAATTTTGATGAGTCAAGTTTCTTTTAAACTAATCATTAGAATTGGATATTCATTTTAAGTTTTAAAACCAAGGTTAGGCTGCTGATCAGTCACGCACTAACCCCGAGCAAAGCACATATCACTGCTCTAATTACTGGATCCAAGGCATACATTGGCCTAATTCGACCACGAATCTGGTCTGACCACGAATCTGGTCCACATAAGAAAACTATCCAATTCTAAAATAATTCAGTGTAATAAACAATGTAATTCAATAAGCAAGATCATAATCAACATTGATAAAGCATTCGTACAAAAGCGTAATGCGATTCATGAGTATCATAAGGGTATATCAAGGTATGTACGAGAAACGGTTTTCAGCCTGTAAAATGATCAGGTATTAGACAAATAATGGTTTTTCAAGGTATAGTTATTTGATGTTATATAGAATGGTTGGAGTATAAAAGTTTTTGTGTTTTCAAACAATTTTGTTTCAATGTTTGGTAGTTATACATTTGGGGAGTAGTATCATATTTGTGTGATTTGGTATCTGAGGATCAACAAAGGAAGGTTTACAAAGAATAAGGCTTACGGCTCAAGATCCAGAAAAATCAGGGTTCAAGGGTAAATAATTTAAAGCACTTGCAATATGAACAAGAGTTATTTTGAATAAGAGCAACATGTTATGAAACAGTTCGAAAATAATTGTGATATATCTTGAAGAAAAGTTCGGAAGTACTTGCCTTACAGGGCTTTACAACTATTACTGATTAATTCTGAGCCGACTGTGTCGCTCAGGCTTTAACGTCCAATCACTAGATCCCATTGGATTTGACTTTGATACTCAAGTTTTTTTCTGTTGAAACTCTATTGAACTCGTCGACTGACTGCTTGGTCATCTCTAGTCCATCGTCCACTTTCAGGTTCCCGATTATAACCTACAGGGTCGAAATACCCTACGTTAGACGTCTAGGTATGCTTGACATATCCTCGATACTAATTCTTACCCAACGATATTCAAACCCGACTCGTAATTATGAATATTATAATAACATACGCAACAAATAGGGTTCACAATCTCAAAGATCGGTTCGGTGTTCGTTTTCGGAAAATACATATACTCTTTATTTTACGTAATCAGGGATATCGATTTGGCAAAATGTTTCATCACATCATATAACCAAGTTCGTAGAAAACACACACACATATATATATAGTCACTCGACGTCCCGATAATCATCGGATACGTTCCCGTATTTACGTAATTCAGTTTCCCGGAAATTGGGCAGCGTTTCCTTCATTTATCGGACTACCCGTCGAATACAATCGACATCCATAATAACCAATCAATCAGACAGTTAATTCAACATCCACCATTTATAATCCAAATCACTCAACAACAATCTCCGTTAAATTTCATAAATCCCAATCACAATCTTGATACACTCTTAATAATAACAATCACTGTAACCGTTTCATTACAATATTTACAATTAACTAATTCGATCCAGAATAAAAATATAAAACTAATTTTATTTATTTTAAAATATTAGGACTCAGAATTAATTCATCACAGCCCACCGTCCGCTCGTAACAAGTCATCGTGAACGGCGGCAAAATTTCGCGGGTACCCGATAATTTCCCGGGTTTCCAACGCGAAACTTCGCCGATTACGGAATAAATAAGAATCAAACTCCAAAAGAAATCATAAAAGTTCATTCGAGGAATTCGCATTTCAACAATAAATTTGAATAACCCAAACAGTTTAGGCCTCGAATTATACACAGTAATACAACACCACCGGAAATAACACACTTATAACCGGAGAAAAGCCGGAAACCAGGGACTCACGATGGCAACAGCCAACCAGACAAAGCCAACAGAAACAAGAACAGGGGACACCAAAACACACAGATTACTCACACATATAGCACACCATTACACACACATAGCAGCGTATATATATATACGTAGATATATATATAGCCATCAACAAGCAAAGCAGTACAGGAACCCACCGGAATCACACCGGAAAAATAGAGCGGCGGCTGGAGATTCCCGAAGCAGGGAGAACAAAAACGGGAAGGAAGAAGATGAAACAGAGAGGGAGAGATTGATGAGAGTGGGGAATGAAAAAAATGAAAGAGAGAAACTGTAAATTGTGTGTTTGGTTTGTGTGTTCCCCCTTTTTTTCTTTCTGTAATTTCAGCAATTGACACGTATCAACAGGGTAACAGGGCACTGCCACGTGTCTTGATTTGTACTATAATCCCCGATTTTGTTCGCATTTTGCAAAATAACGAACAACTTTATTGGTAAAATTTTACCCTAAAATTACCAAAATAGTTTTAAAATATCACAAATAATTCATAATTATTAAAAATAATTTTTTTTTCCTAATTTTCAAAGTATATTTCAAACGTAACTCGTACCCGCATTTAACAATTAACGATCTGAGCTGCACTTAGAACAATTTCAGAAAATCACGGAAACAATCTTAAAATGTTAGAAATAACCCGAAGTGTATAAAAACATACTTTTCAAAAATTTAAAAACAATTTCTGAAATGCAATTAATACATGCTTTTATTAAATAACCGAAACAACGCGCGAGTGAAATTAATCCCGAAAATTTCCAAAATAATTTTAAAATTCCCAGAATATTCCAAACTTAAATAAATATGAGTTTCATAATTTTTGAAGAATTCTAGAATTAAATATGGATTTTACAAATAAAAGCATTCAGAAAATCATTTAAAGATAAATAATTAATAAAATATTGATTTCTCAATTTTATAAAATCCTAAAAATAATTATTGTAATTATAAAATCATAAAAACAATTTTAGAAACATTCCCAATATTTATGCAAATAAATTTGCACTAAATCCACTTTTTAAAGTGAAAACAATTCAATACGATCCCGTAATTAATCGCGCGGACAACCCGGTACACCATAAATCACATATGCATAATAATCAAACAACACATAGCGGTCAAAACCAACACACATATTTTATTTATTTAATAATTTCCATAATTACATAATTAAATAATTCAAAAATACACGAGTCGTTATATCCTTCCCCCCTTAAAAGGATTCTGTCCTCAGAATCTGATCTAACTAAACAAGTGAGGATATTTGTCTAGCATATGTGACCCCAATTTCCAAGTAGACTCTTCTACTCAAGGCTTCCAAATATAATCACCATAGATATGCATTTATTTCCCAAGGACTCGCCTTTAACGATCAAGAATTTGGATCGATCACTATATGCGGAATAAACTTGGATAAGAGCCCACTGGCTCCTAATCAATCATTTAATTGAAATCGGATACTTATCGCTTTAACATTAACAGGCAAAACACATTATATGTACACACTGTTGTGACGGTAATATCAACTCATGAATAACTTTATCTATATTTATCAATACCTCAAATGGTTCACTAATTTTAGGACTTAACATGTCCCTTCTACTTAGACCTATGCAGTCTCTTTCAAGATGAAACTGGTATTAACACTACCAGTCCTATTTCTATACTCATATTCTCTCTCGATACAAGTTCGCCTTCTTTCTTTGTTTACTCCAAGCCGCTTCAATCAATATCACTACGCTCTTGGTGTGCCGATTTAACTTAGAATTTGATAACTTTCTTTTTCCCACTTTATTTTAATAGAAACGGGGACCTACACTTGCGTTCACATGAAGCTTGGTAAAGTGGCATTCCAAAGCTGACATCACTAATAAATGATCATTCCAGTGTTTCCTTAAAACTCAACCTATCAACATATCTTACATTTCCTGAACCACTTCCGTACTTTGACTCTTCTTTTAAGGATGATAGGCGGTGCTCATTTTCAACTTGGTTTCCAAACATTTAAACATTTTTTTACTCCTTTTCATTAGTTAAGGCTGAAAAGTAATCTCATATATTCACGTATTATCACCTCTAAGTATTTGAACTTCAGATTCCACTCTTTCCAATTCGTCTATTAACTCCTCGGTGGTCATAATTACATCCAATCCTTTCTGTCAGCATAAGGCATCTGTTACCATACGGCTTTGCTCAGGTAGTTGTTAATGGATTAATTCAGAATCTTTTGTTAACCTTAGTCAAAATTTCATTCTTGAAAACTCAACGTATAGTTTCTTTCCTTCTGATCTTTGGAGGAAAATCCTTGGGCATCCACGCAGACTTTCTTATTCCTTGAGTAGCTAAGGATGTTATCAATAAATACAGTTTGCTCATCTAGATACTCCTTATACACCATGATCCTTAATTTCTTATAATCACCTGATACGCTTGTTATTTCACATAATATCATCCGAGCTTGCAATGCCCTTAACTCACTTTAATCATAATCTCTGATATGTTCTCAGGTCGGATCTTAAGTTAATCCTCAAGATATAACATATTTCTTAAATTAGGTCTCATAAGTAGTCAATTCTTTATAGGGTCTCACTTCTTCTTATTCGTTGTTTTGTTAAACGCCCGATAATCAGTACATACTCTTATACTTTCATTCCTTTTTCTCCCTTAACATCACTGATACACTTTACGATTCGCTTCTTGTAAACCACTTCCTGGGTCTGCCTTATCTACTAGGCCTCCAATATTTCGCCTTGATCCTTTGACATGTCCACACTTCCTAATCCATCTTCAAATTTCCTTCTTATACCTTGTTATCACTATTTTTCTTTATATTTTTGTATGTCTTGGCATTTCTTCAGTAAATTCCATAGATAATTCTTCTGGTGCAGTCTCTATGTTCGTCCTCTCTCCTTTTTACTTATCTCTTGCCACTACACTTGCTTTTCCTCGTGAATTCATACTTCAAACTCTTATAGTCCATATAGATCTTACACTTTTCTCCGTACATATCATGTTTCCCAATATTTTAAAACAAATATTGTTACTGTTAGTCCCAATTATGAGTATGATACTTCTGCTCATAAGGTTTCAGTTGTTTGGATGCATATACAATAACTTTATTGTGCTGCGTCAACACACATCCTATTCCCTTATGAGAAACATCACTATTAACTACAAAATCTCCTTGATACTTTCAAAGTGATAAAGCAGGTGACGTAACCATTCTTTCATTTTACTCCGAAAAACTTTCTTCACCCTTCTCCATTTCATATAAACTTCTTACTTTTTCATGGTTAGCTTCGTTAAAGGTATTGCAACTTTCAAGAAATCTTGCACAACTTTTCAATAATAACTGGTCCATGGTAAAACTTCTTACCTTTGCTGGTGCTTTTGATCTTTCTTTATTCATAGTAACTTTAATTTCTACTGGATCTCTTTGATCTTCTCCACATTGACTATTTATGCTAAGAACTATATTTCACACATCTTCTTTCTTCTCCAACTTCTCAGTTGTCATTAAATGCTTTGCATGGTCCTCCGTTGACTTTAAGTATTACACTATAGCTTATCCAGATATTCCTTAAAGATTTTGTCCATCGAGTTCAAATATTACGGGTATATTGGTTAATCCAAATGACAATACGGGAAGTACTTAGTTCTGAAAATTATCTTTGATATATCCATAGGTTTAATCTTCAATTGGTGAAGTACCAAATCTTAAATCAATTTTATAAAAGTACTTTGCTTCTTTTGCCTGATCAAATAAATCATTGGGCCGAGGTAACGGATACTTGCTCTTGATAGTAAACTTGTTAAGCTTTCGCTAGTCGACGCATAATCTCATACTTCCATCTTTCTTATTAGTAATTAATACCGGTGCACCTTATGGGGTACACTAGGTCTAATCGCTCTTTCTTCTAAACGTCTCTTGCATCGGCTTTGCTAATTTCCTCCTTGTAACTGGTGCCATTTTGCATAAGGCCTTGGTCACTGGCTTCGTCTCAGGTGCTACGTCAATCGCGAGCTTCATTTCTCTATCTGGAGGAAATGTCGATAACTTATCTGGAAACATATCTTGAAACTCTTTAATTGCTATAAATCTTCAAGTTTGTTTGCCTCTAACTTTTATTTACCTCATAATTACCATAATGCTCACATCTTGATCACCGTAATCATCGTTAACCAATTCTTTACCTTCTTTTTCCCTTTATGCCTCATCATATTCTCATTTAACGTCTTCAGGACTATCTCTTCATCATGACGGTTCGTCTGGACATCATGCTTCCATGGTTAATCTAATCTTTTGAATAATGTCAAATCCTTTTATCTCAAATGATATCAATTCTTCACAACTTATTGCTAGAAACCTCAATTTCACCATTGGTACTTATTTAACAACTACACGTTCTTGACTTGCTAATCCTTTTAACCATAATCTTATCAATTCAACAGGGTAACTCATCTTATCAGTACAACCTTGAGAGATAATTGATCAAGTTGCTCCCATGTCTTTCCGTACTTTAACGCGTAAGGTGTCCTTAATAATCATCCCCGTCATCACATCCGTATTCTGAGCAACATATTTCATAGACAAATCAAAATCTCTTATTCTTGCAGACGTATTCCTTATTGGATTAGATTCCCTTGGCTCTTAGTGGATCCTTCACCGGGGCTAGTGATTGCAATACATATGCCCTGGTCTCCTTATCATGCCTAAGAGGTAGCTGGAACTTTGTCCGCTTAATTCATAATACGTTGATTTGTTTAAAAACTTTTGCAAAGATTGACGGTATAACAAAATAACTAGATGGATTCACAATTCAACAAAAATTGGAGTTGAAAAGAAAGAAGAAGTAAGGAGTTGAATATGAATGAAACAACCATATTGGTACTTAAGATGGCCCGTCTTTCATACCATGTAGCATACAACACATGATTAGGTGGCGTCCCACCCGACTCTTCGTCTTTCTGACAAAGTGTCTTACCATAACACTATTTGTCCCAATCAGAAAGCAAAACTTGAGAGAAATATTTAAATTTGAAAGGAATGCAATATCCTCATTTTTGATATCATAGCAAAGAGTTTATTTAAGAAAAGAGGTTCATACTTATTTAGGAATCAAAAAGGAATATATGCTGTAATATTGAAGACGAGAACGATATCATTGGTCACCATCCACATTTCACTTGTATTCATCTTTCGAGCTTGTTCGATCATATTCCCATTGTTTCATATAACAACTTTAGAAAGTACGTTGAAATGTCTTCGTAAATTAAGCATTATGGCATATTCTTACTTGTCACGTCTTGTGTCTTTAACATCACACCTACACGTATAATACTTTGACAATTCCATCATGACGGCGTCCTTACCAGATAACCTCGAGTTGCCTCTTTTTCAATTTAGAATAACCACGAATCATTCAACATAACGATCATTTTATTAATAATAATTTATTTATTTTTAGAAAAGTCTGGAAATCTTCCCAATCTTCTTCGGTCATACCCAGGCTTCTGTTAATCAATGAATTCTTTAAACTTTAATGGTCTCTGCAACTGGATGAACGATTACTCCATACGCAGATTCTGTTATTACTCTTGTCAAACCATATTAGCACCTTACCGTTAGGAACAATCAGCTTCTTCATATTCACAGGTTACTTGGTTCTCTGAATTAATAATACTAAGTCTGAAATAAGTATCCTTCCAAGCAATCCGGGTCTTTTAACAAAGAAGAAACTCAAGTAGTAACTTGACAACCAAGGTTTAAAACTTATATTATTCAAAAAGGCTTTTAGAAATTTTGTAAGGAGAATTTTTTTTCTTTTCGAAAACTTGTTAAAAATTTTGAAAATCACAATTCTGGTTGTTCTTACTATATGAGTTGGTTGTTGTCCTTCCGACCTATAACAAGGTACCAAATTAAAGAAACAATCACATAAAGGTCCGTTCACTTCGATCTACCTTTTCTCCTTTATCAAGTCCATTTTCCTTCCTTAATCGACGAAAACTTCAGTTGTTGTTGCATGTTACCTTATTCGTAGCTTCACATCAAAGCTCCCATACTGGTAATACTTCCATCATCAACTTTGCAATCGTTAAGTGGAACAGACTATCCAATAGTCAACAAGTCTATTTCATAGAACCAAAATTTGCTCATATCACATCACATCACTACTTTACATATCGCATTTATCCTAGCACCATCATTTAATTCTATAAATATTCCAGATTTATACTTTTCTCTCTAACTTTTCATAATTTATCTAATCCATTCTACAACTAATCACGGGTGGCCTAATCACTAATAGCTTCTTGTAACCAGGTAACAGTTGTCCTCCGGAACACTTGAATCTTTTTCCTTATTTGTATCTCAATACTTACCATTCACTTCAACTCCCGACTCCATCCTCATAGGTACAATTGCTTCATAGGACAAGTTCTAAACTGGGGGTATATAATAGGGGGTAGGGTAAACTGAAAAGATACATTCACAGGCGAAAGTCCAGTAAAACAAAATTAAATAGATGGAGATTCTTGAATAGGTAGTCTCGTGTCACAAGGTAGTAGAATAGCGTAGAATAGCTTGAAAAGGTGCAACCGTCATAACGGAAGGTAGTACCATTAATACTGATGGAAGAACAAGGTGCAACTCAAATCTCGAATCTGATAGAAGATGACGATCCTTGAACGGAAAACTCCAAACGATCCGATGATACTGGGAAATCAGGATCTGCCATTGTCATTGTCTGGGAATCACGTCGCAAGTTAAGAATCCCGAATCGCAATACGAACCGTGCCGGAGACCTACCATACTATTGCACTCAACCTCACAACATCTTATCTTTCTATTTCCTATTTCTAATCCTAACCCTCTACCCAATCCCGACATTATAGGCTTGTTTCAGTGACTTATAACCTGTAGCTCTGATACCAACCTGTGGCGCCCTCCAAACCCGGGTCAGAAGTTTGGGTCCACAACACAAACACAATATATCAACCTGTATATGAAATATTAATTGCAATGACCCTGCTCTATATAACCACGGATTGCAACAGGTTAAAGTATGAAAACAAGCCACAACCTTAACTTTTATTACAATATACCAAATACCAACTAATTTAACTTACAACTGATAATAAAATTATTATTACAATCTTACTATCTCACTACCGTAATAAGCTCCTGCTAGCTCGATCCAACTCAATCTGGAACCCTAGCTCGTATATTGAACCGGGAAACCTCGCTATCAACCGTATCCTTCTTAACTGTAGAATATATAAAAAATATTCGCAAGAGTGAGCTAACTAGCTCAGCAAGTCATAATAACGATAACTGAGGTTAAAGAATGATCAAGTGAGATAATTCAGATGAATCAAGTTTCTTTTTAACTAATCATTAGAATTGGATATTCATTTTAAGTTTTAAAACCAAGGTTAGGCTGATGATCAGTCACGCACTAACCCCGAGCAAAGCACACAACACTGCTCTAATTAGTTTAAAGCACTTGCAATATGAACAAGAGTTATTTTAAATAAGAGCGACACGTTATGAAACAGTTCAAAAATAATTGCGATATATCTTGAAGAAAAGTTCGGAAGTACTTGCCTTACAGGGATTTACAACTATTACTGATTAATTCTGAGCCGACTGTGTCGCTCAGACTTTAACGTCCAATCACTAGATCCCATTGGATTTAACTTTGATACTCAAGTCTTTTTCTGTTGAAACTCTATTGAGCTCGTCGACTGACTACTTGGTCATCTCTAGTCCATCGTCCACTTTCAGGTTCCTGATTATAACCTACAGGGTCGAAATACCCTACGTTAGACGTCTAGGTATGCTTGACATATCCTTGATACTAATTCTTACCCAACAATATTCAAACCCGACTCGTAATTATGAATATTATAATAACATACGCAACAAATAGGGTTCACAATCTCAAAGATCAGTTTGGTGTTCATTTTCGGAAAATACATATACTCTTTATTTTACGAAATCAGGGTTATCGATTTGGCAAAATATTTCATCACATCATATAACCAAGTTCATATAAAACACACATACATATATATATATATATAGTCACTCGACGTCCTGATAATCATCGGATACGTTCCCGTATTTACGTAATTCAGTTTCCCGGAAATCGGGCAGCGTTTCCTTCGTTTATCGGACTACCCGTCGAATACAATCGACGTCCACAATAACCATTCAATCAGACAGTTAATTCAACATCCACCTTTTATAATCCAAATCACTCAACAACAATCTCCGTCAAATTTCATAAATCCCAATCACAATCTTGATACACTCTTAATAATCACAATCACTGTAACCGTTTCATTACAATATTTACAATTAACTAATTCGATCCAGAAAAAAAATATAAAACTAATTTTATTTATTTTAAAATATTAGGACTCAGAATTAATTCATCACAGCCCACCGTCCGCTCGTAACAAGTCATCGCGAATGGCGGTAAAATTTCGCGGGTACCCGATAATTTCCCGGGTTTTCAATGCGAAACTTCGCCAATTACGGAATAAATAAGAATCAAACTCGGAAAGAAATCATAAAAGTTCATTCGAGGAATTCGCAATTCAACAATAAATTCGAATAACCCAAACAATTTAGGCCTCAAATTATACACAATAACACAACACCACAGGAAATAACACAATTATAACCGGAGAAAAGCCGGAAACCAGGGACTTACGATGGCAACAGCCAACCAGACAAAGCCAACGGAAACAAGAACAGGGGAAACCAACACACACAGATTACTCACACATACAACACACCATTACATACACAGAGCAGCGTATATATACATACGTGGATATATATATATATATATAGCCATCAACAAGCAAAGCAGTACATGAACCCACCAGAATCACACCGGAAAAATAGAACGGCGGCTGGAGATTCCTGAAGCAGAGAGAAAAAAACTGGAAGGAAGAAGATGAAACAGAGAGGGAGAGATTGATGAGTGGGGAATGAAAAAAACGAAAGAGAGAAACTGTAAATTGTGTGTTGGGTTTGTGTGTTCCCCCTTTTTTCTTTCTGTAATTTCAGCAATTGACATGTATCAACAGGGTAACAAGGCACTGCTGATAAGTGGCATTTTATACCACATAGAACGTCTTAAAATAGCTTAAATGGGTGTCTTGAAATCAAGTATTTTGTGTATTTGATGCATTTTTCTAGTGTATATACATTTCAGGGTATTAATTGCATTTCAGAGGAGTAATCATCAAGAATAAGCCTTGGCATGTGTTAAGCATTGCGAGAGGAAAGAAAGGGACAGATTACAGCGAAGAAACAGAGCAAACTCAGGAATTTTCCAGTAGGGTCCTGATCGCCAGCTGAGCGGCCGCGCAGAAAGCTGAGCGCCCGCTCAGCTATGCCGAGCAGCCGCGCAGGGTCGGGAATTTTGATAATTTATTTTAGACTTCTACTTCTATTTGGCTTCCAACTTCTATGTAATCTGAGTTTTATGGGACTATTATATAAGTAGAATTAGAGACGTTTTCATGAGAGAGGATCGTGGTATTAGGAAAGGAGAGAAGGAGACAAGGAAGAAGACCATTTTAGCACACCGCAACGAAGAGGTAGCATATTTTCTTGTTATTCTTTATTTCATTGTAACGTTGGATGCTAGTTTTCTTTGCTTTGAACCTATTACTCTTGTGACGTACTCTGGTTTAATATAATTAGTTTAGTTATTATTCTCTTGTGTTGGTTTATCATGTTTTCATATGAACCCATGATGACGATAAATGCTATCATGGGCTAATTATGATCATGGGGTCGTAACGGATTTACTATGGAATTCTTTAGTTAGTTGTTTAATACCTTAGTGTGTAATGATTATATGATATCTAGTACTGGTTGTGCTTATTCGTCTTATGTGCGTCGCGAACATATAAGATAGGGTGTTAATCTCTTGTGAAGCGACGGTGGATCTTGAGATTTAGAACTTGCCATGCTAGCATAGGTTCATGTATGATGTTGCATGATTAGTGGGTAACTCTAACTGTTTTATTTGCCCTGTGTAATCAAAAGGAATAACTTGTGCTTAAATTATTATGTTGTCAATTTCTGTAGACATATAGGGACTTAACATAATTGATGACTATTCAACTTCTATCTTAATTATGGATGTTTGGTAGAATGGTATTAGTACAATGAAAGTTGGCTTTTATCAGTTTTGTGTTATTCGATTAATATCATCATTGTTGCATGCTAAGGGTAATAACAATAACTATTGAAGGAAGTAGTAATGAAGTTGTGATCTCATGAGTGTTTTAATATTGTTAATTCGAAGTGTTAATTAAGTGATTAATTACGTAGTTAATTGTAGTTAATATTTAGTCAATAATTCTAAGTGTTAGTGTCTTAACATTGAGAAGTAATCATACATTGGTGAGTGAGTTTAATTGAACAATAATTAGTCTGAGTCTCTGTGGGAACGAACTAGAAAGTATTCTATATTACTTGCGAACGCGTATACTTGTGTGTATTATTAGCGCGTGTTTTCGCCCTAACAAGTTTTTGGCGCCACTGTCGGGGACTCGGCGTATTTGTTTATTTTATGTACTTACCATCATTGGTCGTTAGGTTTCAGTGATTAAGACGTATTTGTTACTTATTGTTTCTGGTTGTGTTTCAGGTACTTTAGCGAGCGTTTATGCAAACTCGTTCTCGTACTCGCAAGAGGACTTTAGATACAGCTGAGGAGATAGACGAAGTTCTTGATATTCCGGAGAAGATAGATTTTGAAGATTCGGATTCAGGAAGTGAGCAGAAAGAACCAGTAATTATGGGTGATCGTATTGTTCAAGCCGATCCAGCTCTTATGGACTTTTCTCGGCCTAAAATTGATGACATTCAGTCAAGCATTCTCCATCCGACTATTCAAGCTAACACCTTTGAAATCAAGTCGGGCACTATTCAGATGGTGCAGAATTTTGTTTCTTTTGGAGGTGCTGCGACTGAAGACCCCAACATGAACATAAGGAATTTTGTCGAGATATGCAGTACTTTCAAGTATAATGGCATGACTGATGAGGCTATCAAGCTGAGGTTTTTCCCATTCTCACTGAGGGATAAAGCTAAGGACTGGTTGCATTCTCAACCACCTGGGTCCATCACTACTTGGCAAGATCTTGTGCAAAAGTTTCTGGTGAAGTTTTATCCGATGGCAAAGACTGCGGCTATGCAGAGTGCTCTTACTTAGTTTGCGCAGCAACCTACAGAATCTATGTGCGAAGCTTGGGAACGCTACAAGGAAATGTTGAGAAAGTGTCCACATCATGGAATGCCCGATTGGATGGTGATCACTAGTTTCTATAATGGTTTGGGGGCCCAATCTCGGCCCATGCTCGATGCAGCAGCTGGAGGCGCCTTGTGGGCCAAAAGCTATACTGAGGCTTATAATCTTATCGAGACTATGGCTGTAAATGAGCATCAAAACCCAACTTAGAGGATGATGCCTGAGAAAGTAGCAGGTATTCTGGAAGTCGATGAAGCCACTGCTATTGCAGCGCAACTCCACGCGCTGTCTATGAAGGTCGATTCTCTAGCTACATATGGAGTTAATCAAATAGCTATGGTCTGTGAGCTTTGTGCAGGTTCTCATGCTATGGATCAGTGTTCTCTTGTCAACGAATCTGTTTAGTATGTGAAGAATTATCAGCGACAACAACAGCCTGTGCCAGCTACTTATCATCCTAACAACAAAAATCATCCAAATTTTAGCTGGGGTAATAATCAGAATGCTATTCAGCCACCATATCAGCAAGGTGTGAGTAAACAGTTTAATCCACCTGGATTCTAGCAACCACAGCAGTATGCTCAAAGGCAATCATATCCTCAACAGGGAAGTGCAGCTGCACCTACTAGTGCTGATTTTGAGGAACTTAAGCTGTTATGCAAAAGTCAGGCGGTTTCTATCAAGACCTTGGAAAATCAAATCGGTCAAATAGCCAATATAGTGCTCAATCGTCAACCTGGAACACTTCCCAGTGACACGGAAGTACCAGGAAGGAAGGAAGCTAAAGAGCAAGTCAAGGCTATTACCTTAAGGTCTGGCAAAGTTACTGATGGTGAAAAGGCAAAAGAAGGAGAACCTGAAGTTAGAGATGAAGAAGCTAAGCAAAAGGAGAAAGCGGTGGAACCAAGGAAGACTACTGTTGAACACACTCTGCCTGAGGGTAATACATGGGAGAAATAGCTCTATCCTCCACCACCCTTCCCTAAGATATTGCAGCAACAAAAGCTGGATAAGCAGTTCGGTAAGTTTCTGGAGGTGCTCAAGAAACTTCACATCAATATACCTTTCGCTGAGGCTCTGGAGCAAATGCCTAGTTATGCGAAGTTTATGAAGAGTATTCTTTCAAGGAAGGTGAAACTGGATGACCTTGAGACCGTTGCTCTAACGGAAGAATGCAGCGCTGTGCTGCAACAAAAGTTACCTTCAAAGCTTAAAGATCCAGGTAGCTTCACCATTCCTTGCACCATTGGCAAGTTGTCATTTGACAAGTGCCTTTGTGATTTGGGAGCAAGCATCAATCTGATGCCGTTGTCGATCTTTAAAAAGTTGGATTTTCCTGATCCAAAACCCACCTACATGTCTCTATAATTGGCTGATTGTTCTATTACTTACCCAAGGGGCATAGTGGAGGATGTGCTAGTAAAGGTGGATAAGCTCTTCTTTCCTGCAGACTTTGTTATTCTGGATTTCGAGGAAGATTAGAAGATTCCCATAATCTTGGGAAGACCTTTCTTGGCTACTGGTCGTACCTTTATAGATGTGCAGAAAGGTGAACTTACAATGCGGGTGCAGGATCAGGATGTGACCTTCAATGTATTCAAAGCAATGAAATTCCCTACAGAAGATGAGGAGTGCTTAAAAGTGGATGTGATTGATTCTGCGGTTACTTTAGAACTCGAGCATATGCTAATGTCTGATGCATTAAAAAAGGCCTTAGTGGGGGATTTTGACAGTGATGATGAAGATGGCAACGAGCAATTACAATATCTAAATGCTTCTCCCTGGAGGCGAAAGCTGGACATGCCATTTGAATATCTTGGTACTTCTGACCTCAAGAATGCTGAAGGAAAGCTTAAACCATCAATTGTGGAAGCACCTACCTTGGAGCTCAAGCCATTACCTGAACACTTGAGTGAGGAAGACAAGCTCTTAAGGATTTTGAGAGAATTCAAATCAGCTATTGGATGGACCATAGCAGACATCAAAGGGATCAGCCCTTCATATTATATGCATAAGATTCTGCTCCAGGAGGGTAGTAAGCCAACTGTTGAGCAACATCGCAGACTGAATCCTATCATGAAGGAGGTGGTGAAGAAAGAAATTCTAAAATGGCTGGATGCAGGCATCATTTATCCTATTTCTGATAGTTCTTGGGTGAGCCCCGTACAATGTGTGCCTAAGAAAGGAGGTATCACTGTGGTAGCAAATGAGAAGAATGAGCTCATCCCCACTCGAACAGTTACATGATGGAGAGTATGCATGGATTACCGAAAGTTGAACAAGGCCATGAGGAAGGATCACTTCCCTCTTCCATTTATTGATCAGATGCTTGACAAGTTGGCTAGTCATGAGTATTATTGTCTTCTGGATGGCTACTCAGGGTATAATCAGATTTTTATTGCACCAGAGGATCAAGAAAATACTACCTTCACTTGTCCATTTGGCACGTTTGCTTTTCGCAGAGTTCCGTTTGGTTTATGTGGCGCACCGACCACTTTTCAGAGATGTATGATGGCTATATTCTCAGACATGATTGGAAATAATGTCGAGGTGTTCATGGACGACTTCTCCGTCTTTGGACATTCATATGATGAATGTTTGAATAATCTTCGTGCCGTGCTCAAAAGGTGTGTGGAAACTAATTTGGTTCTCAATTGGGAGAAATGTCATTTTATGGTGCGTGAAGGCATTATTCTTGGGCATAAGGTCTATAGCAAGGGTCTTGAGGTGGATAAAGCCAAGGTGGGAGTCATTGAAAATCTTCCACCACCTATTTCTGTGAAAGGAATCCGTAGTTTTCTTGGTCATGCGGGTTTTTATTGGCGGTTCATCAAGGACTTTTCAAAGATATCTAAGCCGTTGTGCAACTTGCTTGAGAAAGATGTGCCTTTCAAATTTGATGATGAATGTTTGACGGCATTCGAGACTTTGAAGAAGAGTTTAATCACTGCGCCAGTTATTACAGCACCGGATTGGACAGAGCCATTTGAGATGATGTGTGATGCGAGTGCTTATACGGTAGGTGCAGTTCTTGGGCAGCGAAAGAATAATCTCTTTCATGTGTTCTACTATGCTAGTAAGACCTTAAATGGAGCCCAAATGAACTACACCACTACTGAGAAGGAGCTCTTGGCTATAGTCTTTGGTTTCGAGAAATTTTGATCTTATCTGCTTGGGACAAAAGTGACAGTATTCACTGATCATACGGCCATTTGCTATTTGGTTTCCAAGAAGGATTCGAAGCCGAGACTCATTCGTTGGGTGCTCTTACTTCAAAAATTTGAGTTAGAAATTAAGGATCGAAAAGGTACTGAGAATCAAGTAGCTGACCATCTCTCTAGATTGGAGAATCCCGAGTCTACTTCACAGGATAAGACATTGATCAACGAATCTTTTCCGGATGAGCAGTTGTTCACAGTTCAGGAGGAAGAGCCATGGTTTGCAGATATTGTAAACTCTCTTGTCAGTAATATAATGCCTCCTAATTTGACCTCAGCTCAAAAGAAAAAGTTTCTGCATGAGGTGAAGTGGTATATGTGGGATGAACCATATTTGTTTAGACAGGGAGCTGACCAGATCATCAGGAGATGTATCCCGTTCTGTGAGACGGAGGGGATATTACGACACTGCCACTCCACAGTTTATGGTGGGCATTATGGTGGTGAGAAGACGGCAGCTCGTATTCTGCAAGCAGGTTTTTTCTGGCCTACTTTGTTTAAGGATGCTCATTAGTTTGTTTTAAGGTGTGATCGTTTCCAAATAGTGGAAAATTTGACGAGAAAGGATGAGATGCCGTTAAATGTGATGCTTGAAGTCGAGGTCTTTGATGTTTGGAGAATCGATTTTATGGGGCCTTTTGTCTCATCCTGCAATAATTAGTACATCTTGCTGGCAGTCGATTATGTCTCAAAATGGGTAGAAGTCAAAGCTCTACCGACAAATGATGCAAAGGCAGTGTTGAATTTTCTTCATAAGCAGATTTTCACAAGGTTTGGAACGCCTCGGGTAATCATAAGTGATGAAGGGTCGCATTTCTGCAACCGTAAGTTCACTTCTATGATGCAGCGTTATAATGTGAATCATCGTGTTGCTACTGCCTATCATCCACAAACAAATGGTCAAGTGGAAGTGTCTAACAGAGAGATCAAACGCATTCTAGAGAAGGTTGTTTGTCCGTCAAGGAAGGATTGGTCTTTAAAGCTTGATGAAGTTGTTTGGGCTTACAGAACAGCATACAAAACTCCACTTGGTATGTCCCCGTTTCAACTGGTGTATGGTAAGGGATGTCATTTACCTGCGGAGCTTGAGCATAAGGCCTATTGGGCGTTGAAAAAGTTGAACATGGATTTAGATGCAGCTGGTAAGAAGAGAATGCTTCAACTTAATGAACTTGATGAATTTCGACTCCAAGCATACGAGAATAACAAAATGTACAAGGAAAAGGTGAAGAGGTGGCATGATAGGAAGCTACATCTTAAGTTATTCGTGCCCGGGCAACAAGTTCTCTTATTCAACTCTCGTCTCCGACTTTTTCCTGGGAAGTTGAAATCAAGGTGGTTTGGACCTTTTATTGTCAAAACTGTGTTTCCACATGGAGCGGTGGAGATTTTTGAGAATGATCTGGACCAAGCATTCAAGGTTAATGGTCAGCATTTAAAGCACTACTATGGGGACACGGCAAACCGAGAAGTGGTTAGTGTCGTTTTATTGTCAACTTGAGGAAGGTACTCAACGTAAGCTAATAACGAAAAAGAAGCATTGTGTGGGAGGCAACCCATGAATTGTTGTTACAGGAACCCTTAGAAGTTAATAACCTATCCAAAACCACAAAAAATTCAGAAAATCCGGGCTCGGAAAAATATTTTCCAGAGACCCCCTGAGCGCCCGCTCAGCTCTGCTGAGCGACCGCTCAGGGGTCGACTGCCAGAATGTTTTTTTTAAGTTCATAAAAAAATAAAAAAAAAATCAGAAAATCAAAAAAATGAATTACAGCCCCATTACCCATGATTTCTTTTCCCATTAACCCATGATTTTATCCCTCAAACCCACTCCTAATATAATTTTAACCTAATCCATACCCTATATATACATACACTTATCCCATACATCTCTCACACACCTTCTACACTCAAACTCTCTCCCAAACACAAAAACACTATTTTCAAGAACTTTTATTCAGATTCAATGGCACCCAAGAGAGCAAGGACTATTGATAGCAGCAGCACGGTCCCTACTGCTGATTCATCGAGGGGTACTGTTATGAGGCCTCGGTTGAATGACAGAGCTGCGGAGGAGGAGTACACTAGGCTTCTGGGGAAGCCGATTCTGAAGGAGAGGGGGTTTTTACCATCGGGGATGGATGGTGAGTTGCTACCGATGATTGCAGAGAAGGGGTGGATAGCTTTCTGTGAGTCACCTGAAGCAGTACCGATGAGCGTGGTTCGCGAGTTCTATGCGAACGCGAAGGCCGAGAAGAATGGATTTTCTGTGGTCCGAGGGCTGACGGTTGATTATCACCCAGCGGCGATTCGCCGTGTGATTGGGTAGCGAGAGAGGAAGCCCGAGAAAGAGAATTGGAATGAAAAGACTGCTGAAGATTTTGACTTGGATTTGATTTGTGCTACTCTCTGTAGGTCGGGCACAGTTTGGACTTTAAAGACAGGAACTAATGAGTATCCTCACTTTCCGGCGATCGCTATGAACAGGTATGCCCGTGCATGGAATGCATTTATTTGTGCTAATATTCTGCCTTCTTCGCATGCACATGAGGTCACAGTTGAGAGAGCACAGTTGTTGTGGGGAATTTTGAATGAGGAGTACTATGTGGACCTTGGTGAGTTTATCTACCAAGGAATTCTGAAGTTTTTGAGGGGACCCAAGCACATGAACATCCCTTATGCATCCACGGTCACGAAGCTTTGCCGAGCGGTGGGAGTGAACTGGTCGTCTCATGAGTAGTTGCAGTTGCCGGCCGCTCCAATTGATTCTGGGACTCTGAATGGGATGCAGGAGTGGACCGGTGGTGAGCCCGAGGAGCATGGGCTGGGTTATCATCTTCCAGGAGGGCGTCCAGCACGAGGTGCTACTATGGCTAGGCCTAGGCGTGATGAGGCTGGTTCTTCAAGTGCTCGGGAGGGTGCTGGGATGGCTGATTCCCAGTATAGAAGGCTATCACGGCGGATGGATGCCATGTACGAGACGTAGAGCAGGTTTGCTCAGGAGCTCACCCTTGCGTTAGGGACTGCTTTTCGGGGATTTGGAGCTGACATCCAGTGGCCAGTTTTTGGTGAGGACTCTGCATACCCCGCCGCCTGATACTCCACCCACTGAGGGTGATGATGATGATGACTCCGAGTAGGTATACCCTGTGTTCCTTTCTACTACCTTCACTGGGGACAGAGAAGATTTTAAGTTTGGGGATGGTAGTTAAGGAATATTTTGTATGTGTGTCATATAGCTGCATATTCATGATAGTTAGTTCATATAGTTGCATAATTTTTGCCAGATAGTTTTTTTATTTATTTATAGCTTTATTTCTTTATCATGTCATGTAGCTCATGCATATGCCGTGTTCCCTTTTGCGATGATTTACTGACTGATTTGTGATGTTGAAGCGAGTGTAGTGATGGCATTAAAGTGATGTTGAGTCATGTAGGTTGATATGCATGCTAGAAGCATTTGTATTTTCACTAAGACTTAGAGAATGCGTAGGGACTAGATTGTTGTTATGATCTGATTGTTTTCGAGGTTAATCTATTTATTATGCTTAGAATTTGATAATAGGTTCTTAGTGATAAAGGCACGAAAAAGAAAAAAAATGGAGTAAAAATGGAATTTGTTGCTAGTTGTGGCTAGGCGTCAAATGGCTAGTAGCCGGCTCGCATGTTATGCGAGTAGTCTAGGGTTGAGCAAGATGGAGCAAAACGCACTTGCTCAGAAATTTTGAAAAAAATAGAAAAAAAAAGAAATAAAAAAGAAAAAAAAAGTATGTGTTTATGCATAATTGATCACGAGTGGGCTCTTTGGTATTCGAGTTATTAAGTTCTTTGGGGACTTTGTGCCTAGTGACCTAAGGCTTTTATAGTCTGGGATCCGCTAACCTAACGCTCGCTACATGGATATCATTGTATAAGTCTTTTGTGGACCTCACTCATTGCACGGTCAAATAAGCATTATTGTTGTGAATAAAAGGCATGATTCCGTAATAAGCTCCATGATTCTCATAGTGTTATAAGTCACTTTGTGCCTAGAATTTTTATTCTGTGTATAATCATGTGATTGCCTTGATGTGAGTAATAATAATTGGTCTAGTTCTGAAGCATATCTGTTAAGCATCTACACACACCACGTTTCTGGCTGTATGTTCGTTTGCATGATTTGATTGATCTTTAGTCGCCTAATTGCATTTGTTGAGATGTTGTAAGTTGGTTGGATTGGTCGTAGTAAGGGCGATCGCTGCATTTCATATAGATCACATTCATGCATGTTTTTATTTGTTTTTGAGTCTGTGACGCTTGAGGACAAGCATCGATTTAAGTTTGGGGGTGTGATAAGTGGCATTTTATACCACTTAGAACGTCTTAAAATAGCTTAAATGGGTGTCTTGAAATCAAGTATTTTGTGTATTTGATGTGTTTTTCTAGTGTTTGTGCATTTCTGGGTATTAGTTGCATTTCGGAGGAGTAATCATCAAGAATAACCTTGGCATGTGTTAAGCATTGCGAGAGGAAAGAAAGGGGCAGATTACAGCGAAGAAACGAAGCAAACTCAGGAATTTTCCAGTAGGGTCCTGAGCGCCCGCTCAGCATAGCTGAGCGGCCGCGCAGGGTCGGGAATTTTGATAATTTATTTTAGACTTCTACTTTTGTTTGGCTTCCAACTTCTATGTAATCTGAGTTTTATGGGACTATTATATAAGTAGAATTAGAGACGTTTTCACGAGAGAGGATCGTGGTATTAAGAAAGGAGAGAAGGAGACAAGGAAGAAGACCGTTTTAGCACACCGCAACGAAGAGGAAGCATATTTTCTTGTGATTCTTTATTTCGTTATAACGTTGGATGCTAGTTTTCTTTGCTTTGAACCTATTACTCTTGTGACGTACTCTGGTTTAATATAATTAGTTTAGTTATTATTCTCTTGTGTTTGTTTATCATGTTTTCATATGAACCCATGATGACGATAAGTGCTATCATGGGTTAATCGTGATCATGAGGTCGTAATGGATTTATTATGGAATTCTTTTGGTAGTTGTTTAATACCTTAGTGTGTAATGATTGTATGATATCTAGTACTGGTTGTGCTTATTCATCTTATGTGCGTCGCGAACATATAAGATAGGGTGTTAATCTCTTGTGAAGCGACGGTGGATCTTGAGATTTAGAACTTGCCTTGCTAGCATAGGTTCATATATGATGTTGCATGATTAGTGGGTAAATCTAACTGTTTTATTCGCCCTGTGTAATCAAAAGGAATAACTTGTGCTTAAATCATTATGTTGTCAATTTCTGTAGACATATAGGGACTCAACATAATTGATGACTATTCAACTTCTATCTTAATTGTGGATGTTTGGTAGAATGGTATTAGTACAATGAAAGTTGGCTTTTATCAGTTTCGTGTTATTCGATTAATATCATCATTGTTGCATGCTAAGGGTAATAACAATAACTATTGAAGGAAGTAGTAATGAAGTTGTGATCTCATGAGTGTTTTAATATTTTTAATTCGAAGTGTTAATTAAGTGATTAATTATGTAGTTAATTGTAGTTAATATTTAGTCAATAATTCTAAGTGTTAGTGTCTTAACATTGAGAAGTATTCATACATTGGTGAGTGAGTTTAATTGAACAATAATTAGTCTGAGTCTCTGTAGGAACGAACTAGAAAGTATTTTATATTACTTGCGAATGCTTATACTTGCGTGTATTATTAGCGCGTGTTTTCGCCCTAACAACTGCCACATGTCTTGATTTGTACTATAATCCCCGATTTTGTTCGCGTTTTGCAAAATAACGAACAACTTTATTGGTAAAATTTTACCCTAAAATTACCAAAATAGTTTTAAAATATCACAAATAATTCATAATTATTAAAAATAATTTTTTTTCCTAATTTTCAAAGTATATTTGAAACGTAACTCGTAGCCGCATTTAACAATTAACGATCCGAGCTGCACTTAAAACAATTTCAGAAAATCACGGAAACAATCTTAAAATGTTAGAAATATCCCGAAGTGTATAAAAACATACTTTTCAAAAATTTAAAAATAATTTCTGAAATGCAATTTATACCCGTTTTTAATAAATAACCGAAACAACGCGCGGGTGAAATTAATCCCAAAAATTTTCAAAATAATTTTAAAATTCCCGGAATATTCCAAACTTAAATAAATATGAGTTTCATAATTTTTGAAGAATTTTAGAATTAAATATGGATTTTACAAATAAAAGCATTCAAAAAATCATTTAAAGATAAATAATTAATAAAATATTGATTTCTCAATTTTATAAAATCCTAAAAATAATTATTGTAATTATAAAATCATAAAAACAATTTTAGAAACATTCCCAATATTTATGCAAATAAATTTGCACTAAATCCACTTTTGAAAGTGAAAACAATTCAATACGATCCCATAATTAATCGCGCGGACAAACCGGTACACCATAAATCACATATGGATAATAATCAAAAAACACATAGCGGTCAAAACCAACACACATATTTTATTTATTTAATAATTTCCATAATTACATAATTAAATAATTCAAAAATACACGAGTCGTTATAATATATATAGGAATGTGTGTTGACTTGAGGTCTTATGCGAAGTAAGATGCTAAATGCTACTTGGAGTCTAATTGTGCATTAGCATTAGGATCGATTGTTCTTATAAGAGTCCTTTATAATGAGAGTATTATTATGGTGTAGGATAAAGTGAAGATATGAAGCTTGCCATCAAGGTCGAGTAGTACTCCCGGTTGCTCCCAAACCAAGTCGAGTTTTAGATAAAGCCTTCTCTAAGGCAAGTGCACCTCCCCAACATAGCTAATTTTATACAAGTGTTTCTCCCTTGTCAATTCTATTTTTGTGCAAGTATCTAAATCTTAAATTGAGTTGTTACAAATGTTATTCCATGACTGTGATTATCGCAATTGTTCCAAGTTCATTTAAGCACTTATAAAGATCATTCGCTTATCTACATTTTTCCACAACTTGACCTAGTACCTATAATTTCTATACTTCGATTGCTCGTACCATACCAAAATACCTTTTAAGCTCCAATATTTCAATTTTTATGATAAAAAAACCCCAATTGATTTGATACTATGTCCCTATACCCTTGATACCTTGAGATATCAATAATCCAACTTCATACTTCTTTATTACTCTTTATTATCATAATCAAACTTTGTAATTGGATATATGCCTTGTACTACATTCTAAATTTAAGATCCTCACCTTTGTTGATTATCATTGTGACTCTTTTCCAATGCTTTCTTCCCTTGTTGATAAACCACTAATATTCATCTTTGATGACCCTTCTAGTGAGCAGATAATTCATTTTTAATAAGAGTTCCATAACTCCAATCCTTGAATGATAATTGAAGTTCTATCGTTTAGAATTCTTATAATTTCTCTCTGGCATCAGTTTTATAAAAGATAATTGCTCTTCAAAAGAATGTTTCGTGAGATTGGTGGATTGGACTAAGATGCAAGTCCTTTTTACAATTATTATATTAGGCTTAAAAGTTGCCTAGAGATCCGAACTATTAGAACCCAGCGAGGTTCGGGATTACTTCGCGGCTGATCACCGGATGTAATCCAGAGCGTCATAAAATGATTTTAAGCAATGATTTGATTAAAAATGTTTTGACTTGAATAATGATGCCATCCACCCCAATTTTGAATTATGAATTGCTATGCTGTTAATTAATGTCTTATGATATATCTTGTTGAGCGTTTGGCTCACTCCTTGCTATTTATTCATGTTATTTCAGCAAGCAAGTATGATTAGACTCAAGCAGACTGCTCGTAAGTCTACCGGTGGAGATGCTGAGGCTTATGTGAGAGCTCAGGTAGTATAGTTGACATCTGTGTGAGGACCGATAGTTATGTAAAAGTTGTAATAGTTGTAGAGTTGGACTGTTCAAACACTGAACCTTGCGATCTTACATTTTGTTGTAAATAGCCATTTGTAATGACTTTATATCTATCAGTCATTATCTGTTAGTTTTATTTTTGGGCTTTGACAAATTGTTGTTTCTTACTGTACCAAGATGCAAGTCTTTGACCAAGAAATTAAAAGCTTCCACTAGTACTCTTCCTGTCAACCCTGCATCCAGGAAAATCTGCATCTGTGTATCCAACAGCTTCAAAACCAGTTCTCTTAGGATACCATAATCTCAAGTTTGTTGTTCCCTTCAAATATCTGAAAATCCTTTTTATTGCCATCAAATGTAATTCTTTGGGATTTGCTTGAAATCTAGCACACAGACATGTTACAAACATGATGTCTGGTCTACTAGCAGTCAAGTATAGCAAAGATCCTATCATTCCTCTATATCCAGATATGTCTATACTTTTTATTTTCTTATCTTCATCCAACTTTGTAGCTATAGACATTGGTGTAGATGCAGGTGAACAGTCAACCATTCTAAACTTCTTCAATAAATCTTTAACATACTTGGTTTGACTGATGAAGATGCCATCAATTCTTTGACTAAATTTAAGGCCAAGGAAGTAACTAAGCCTATCATCATGCTCATCTCATATTCACTCTGCATGAGTCTTGAAAAACTTTGACATAACTTTTCATTAGTAGAACCAAAAAAGATATCATCCACAAAGATTTGAACTAGGATAATATCATCACCATACTTTTTGTAGAATATAGTCTTATCAATTGTCCCTCTAGTAAATTCATGTTTGATCAAGAACTCTGATAGTCTATCTGTTAGGTCCCAATTTGTTTGTAGAAGGGGGGGGGTTGAATGCAAACAATACCGTTTAATCGAATAAAATGCGGAATAAAAATGTGAAACAAAATTCAAGTTTAATAAAAAAGGGGGGTTGAATGCAAACAATACCGTTTAATCGAATAAAATGCGGAATAAAAATGTGAAACAAAATTCAAGTTAAATAAAACTTTTATTAAACTTGAAAGGTGTTACAACTACGGTATCGGTTACAAGGGATTAATCTCAAATCAATTATTACAAATCTAGAATAAATTCGACATGAACTTTTTCTATTTTTGCAATTAAAAGATCAAATGCTAAATGCGATTTGAGATTAAGTTCTAGGGATTTTAATCCGCTAGATTGATACACAAGAACAAGATAAATAATTCTAGTGGATTGGATTTAACTTTTCAATCTAGAATTTTGATCTTGAATAAAGCAGATGAAAAATAAAATGTTGTGCCTTTGTTTTCTGCTGTGTTCTTGACTTGTGTGTTCTGTTGAATTATGTTGCATGAATGTCTTCTGCTGCTTCTTTTAATCCAATCAGTCGAGTAGAATGTATTGGCATGACAATCTCTTTGAGCTGGCAAGACAATCAGAATGAACTAGCAAGACTTTCGGTATGACTATCAATTATCATACCGATTGTCATAGTAGTTCAAAATCAGATTGTCTTACGGAATTAATAATAGATTTTAATGTAATAAAAAATCTGATAAGACAATCCTTTTGAATTAGCATGACTTTCGGTATGACTATTGATTATCATACCGACTGTCATACTAATACAATCAGTTGACTTTAAGAATTAATAACAGATTTTAAATCAATTAAAATCCTGAAAAACCTTAATATTAATTCTGAATTAATTAAACAATTAATTCAATTAATCAATAAATTAATCTTTGCAGATATAATTCATTTTATTAATTAAATTATATGACTTAATTAATTAATAGAGAATTAATACTAATCTTGAGCAGCATCCATTCTTCTGAATATCTTCTGAAAATCACTGAAATTATGAATCAATTCCACCACTTCAATGTTGACACTCGATGTACTGTCTGGTTCATGAGTGACTAACTTCCGTGACGTTTCTTCATGCCTTGACCTTGATACTCTGGATTTTCTTCAGATTAAATCCTTGTAATTAATTGATACCCTGACGAGATCTCTGTCACTTGGTTAAATCCACAATCTTGATTTATATCACTGAGGCTTGATCAATTTCTTGAGCTTCTTCCAGTGAATTAAGTCTTCAAGTCTGTAGATGAATAATGTTTCTTAACCCTTTGACAGATGTTACTTAGTGAGATCTCTCTGACAATAGATCCACTATTTACTTATTACATTCTTATTTGAGTTGAGTTAAATCCTCGAATATACAAATAGGCTATGCCATATGCCTTTCAATCTCCCCCTATATGCTTGTTAGACAATAACAACAAATACCTAGAGGATAACTCAACTAACAAATAAGAAAAAGATATAAACAGTAATGCAAAGTAAATAGCAGAAAAGTTCTGGATTATATTTAACATTTTCCAGATTCCAAAAGAAATTTACAAGTGAATACAATATAGATGTTCCTCTAGCCTGAACATATAACTACATTAGACTATCTTGATTCATAAAGCTCTAATCATATTACATTGAGTTTTGAGCTAATTGATTTCAGTTATCTTCTCTTCTGACTTCACCTTCTTCTAAATCTTGAAGCAACTCTTTGTCAAAGACACGATCCTTTTCTGAAGTGAAGCTTGCTGGTCTGACTGGTTGAACTCCAACTGACTTCAGCTTATTCTTGATCTGATTGTACCTTTTAATATTCTTTTCACAATAAGCTTGAATCAAATCAGCAGCTTGAGTCTTCAACATGGATGAGTATCCAGCAGTTCTAAAATGATGTTCCATCCAGACCAGATGCTTAGCTGAGTAGTCTTTAAGAGATTGTACATCTAGCTGACAGATTTGAAGACAATCAGACTTAAAGAATCTCACCTGATGAGGATTGTTGACCACTTGAGGACTAGCCCTGCTGGTAAACTCTTTAAGCCTTTCTCGAAGAACCTCATTCAATTCTGAGCTTCTTTTTACCATGTTGAGAAGAACCCAAATCTCTGACAAAGAACGATTCTCAAACAGATGAAGTGACACCTTGAAAGATCCTTCACTCTGACAATATACAAAAATTCTCATCTCATTTAGGGATCTATCCAAAGCAGCTGTAATCCTTGAGACTTCAGTCTTGATAGCATTCATGTACATGTCATTGTTAGGATTTGAGATTTCCAGCTTGTCAAGAAGATGTAGGAACTGTCTATCATTGTTAGTGCTCAGCTGAGACATATCAAGTACTCTCCTAGCTTCATCCCATTTTTCACCAATCTTCAGTCTGACATCTCTTCTCCTTTCTTGAGCCTTAATGTCATGAAGACGTTGCTTTTGAAGAGTTTCTGTTCTTTGTATGTCTTTCCTCATGTCAATGATCTGGGAGACCTTTTTGAGTTCAGCTTCTTTTCTTTTCATCTCTGACTGCTGCTGCTGAAACTCTTTCTCAAAGATAGGATCCACTGTAGCTTCCTCTTCCCATTCTCCAAAATCACTTTCCTCTTCAGCTTCAAATAAACTATCTTTATCTTCCAAGACTGGTTCAGTGGGAATGTCAAAAATATCAAAGTCATCCTGTTCTCCACTGTAATAGACATCATCAGCCTTTCCTTTGTCCCCAGCAGAGGTATCTTTTTCTTTCCCCTTTCCACTACTCCCTTTCTTCTCCCCCTTAGTTGAGGGATCCTCTACGGACTTTCCCTTAGATCCTCCATGACCTCCATCACCTCCCGAGCCTGAGCCTCCACCAGACGGCCCTTCAAAGTAAGTCCTTTGTTCTTCATTGGGACAGTGAGAATTTTTGATCATGTAGTACAGGTGCTTCATCCCTTCATTCAGATGTTCCATACATGTCTCTATCTTTAGAAATCTGGAGGAATCCAGTGAATGATTCATTTCAACCAAATCTTCAAGAGAAGTCATCCTTGTATGTAGAGAGCAGAAGTTAGAAATGTCATCAGATGATAAAGTTGGAGTTTCCTGAATGGAATTGAGCTTTGGTGTGACAGTGTTCTTGAGATCTGAGATATTATTTCTTATGAGTGCCAGCTGATTGTTGACAGAGGTGGAAGAAGAAGACCGTTCAACCACTTGTGCTTTGAATGCTTGAGCCTCAGCTTGGCTTTTAGCAAGTTCTTCTTTTAGAGCAGCAATTTGAGCTAACAGGTTTTCAGTATCTGTGTCTGTGTGTGCTCTCACCTGAATTTCACTTGTGTTTGGTTCACTCACCTCACGTGCTTGTGTTTTTCTCAATATAATTGCTCGTGAGGAGTCTTCCTGTTGCTGTTCTTCTGTACCTGCAGTTAAAATCACCCTAGCCTCTTCAAGAGAGGTCAGTGGTAGTGCAATGGGAATTCGCGAGTCCCGATCCTCAGTCAAACCTATCATTTCATGTGAAATAGATGTCAGAGGATAGATTGACCGAGTTGCCCTCCACTTTCTCCAGATAAATCTGCGAGTGGAGAATCCCGTGAGGGAGCCAGAGGTGTTTGATCTGGGAGGGGAGAAAATGACTCTATTAAGGGTGGCTGAGAGTCAGATTTTCCCTCAGAAGCATGTGACTGCTCTTCTGCCGTAACTATGGCAGGCACTGTAACAGACTCTATGTGCACTCCTCGCTCTGTGTCCTGAGTATCATCTGTGGATATGTATGGTTCCATTGTGAGTAATGGAATTGTGCTTGACTCAGTACAAGATGCCATGGCCCTATGGCGAATTTCAATAGATTCATCCTGTTGAGAGAATGTCTCTAGTAACTGTTCATCGGCCATTTCAAAGTCCATGTCCTATTGGGAGGACAAGGATGGGCTTTCAGATGCCTCAGTATAAGTTCTTCTTTTCTTTGGAGGAGGTAGAGCTGAGGGTTCACTCACATTTAACAATGCACTACTTCCTATTAATCTTCTGGGTAACATTTTAGACAGTGGGGGAGAGGTTGAGATAGAATGTGACTCTGTGTTTGGCTCTATGACCTGGGATTGAAGCTGTGGTTCTACAACTTCATGGTCAGCCCTATCAACCACTGGGGGTCTTTCAATAGAAGTAGAAATGGAGTGAGAGTGAGGAATTACTACCTGTAATGGAAGAGCATCTGATGTTGGAGGAGCCTGGGTGGCTTGAACCACTGGAGGTTGAGGTTGCTGTTCATGACCGGGAAGATTGAAAATAGGTAAAGGAATATAAGTGGCCATGAAAGCAGATACAAGTACTGGAACTTGCATGAATTTAAAGGTTGTGTCTTGGCGGGTGTAAATCTTTTTGCTTACTGGAGGGGGTTCGGTTACTGCAGAGTTAGCAAAAAGGGCTTTGTGTTCAGGTGTGAGAAGATGATCTGCTATAAGCATGAGAAAACGAGCATAGTAACATGATACCCTACGATTTGTAGAATGATCACGTAAAGCAGTAGTGAGACGTCTCAAGAGAATGGGAAAAAGTAGTTTTCCAAAATTGATCCTCTGATTGAAAACAACCGCAAGACCAATATACTGCAGAGTGGAAGTGATGTTGTGAAAGTTGGATTTAGTGCAGTTGGCAAACACTTTAGAAAGTGTATCGAAGAAAATATCCCATTCAGACACCAAATTGGATTTTGAAAGTTTGGTTAAATTGATCACCCCCTGATAGTGAATAGCATGGAAAAAGTTTGTGATATCATTTTCAGAGGGTAAATTACAGAAATTGTCCAATGGAAAATTTAACGCTTGATTGACTACTGTTTCATCAACCACATACTGTGTGTTTGCCACGGTGAATGAAAAAGATTTTGAATCATCGGCCACAGTAGAGGTTGTGCAAATCAGTCTAAGCAGATCGACATTTAAAATCACATTTGATTTAATAGCAGAGCTAACAATCGAATGGTCATTTAAAAATCTAATCCAAGGCTTAAATTTTTCCACATCACATTTTTCCGGATTAAAATAACCAACCTGATTATGCGCGACAATTTGGAAATTGAGAGCCATTTAAAATAATAATAATAAGACACACACTTTCAGAATTTTAAGAATAATATTAAGAAAATTTGAATTAATTAAATTAATTTAATAATTCGAATTAAATTAATTATAATCGAAAAATTTAGACAGAAATGAATCTCGTTAAAATTCTTAACTCACAAACGCAGATTTGAAAAGCCAAAAGACGCAAAACAGAAATTAAAATTTAAATCAAAAATACCCAAAATCAACAAACACAGTGATTAAAAAAAAATTTGGCAGCACTCCTGTATGTATATACTTGTATGTATATATAGCAGGAGTGATGTATGCTGAGTAAAAACTCGAGCAAGGAAAACAAGGAAGCAGTTTTGAGTTTGATCGAATAGAGAGAGAGAGAGAAATAAGAGAGAAAAAAAATGAAAGACTGTGGGAATTTTTAACAAAAACTGAACTGAATAATTTTAACAAGACAAAGACACACTAAATAGACAACTGGTATGACAATTCGGGATAGTCTTACCGATTGTCATACCGATAGTCATACAAGGCAATTTTGAAGAAAAAACAAAAACAAAACAAATAATAATATATAACTGGTATGACAATCTGATAGTCATACCGATTGTCATACCAGTACAAAATAAAACATAATATATCTGATATTAATTTTATTACTGGCATGACAATGAATAGTCATACCAATTGTCTTGCCTGTTATAAAATTAAACTGATTAAATAAAACAAGTATTAGTACTGGAATGACTTTCAGCAGGACAATTTAATTGTCTTGCCGATTGTCATTCTAGTATAAAATAAATTAAGTATTTTAAATATACTGAATAATTAACATAAAAACTGTTAAAAAACACATAAACAAAAAATATATAAAATATTACAATTACAGAAAACTGAAATGAATATGGCAGAAAATATTTACATAATTAAAATAATTAAAATATTTCAGAGATAATAATATTTTCAGTCCAAAAATAGATTTCTTTTGAATTTTAACAAATTAAATTCATAGAAAAATATTTTTAGAGAAAATAAAATATTCTGAGACATTAAAATTAACAATTTGAGTAAATAAATAAGATAAGATAATAAAAATTCCATAGAAATAAGCAAGACATATGATAAAATGATAAAATAAATTTGCAAATGAATTTTTCATTTATGAAAAATTTATTTGTAAATTCATTCAAGAACAAATCTCAGATATTAACTAAATTAATCACTAAAACTATTCAACATGCCCAATTTACCAACTAATCTGGTAAATGTGGATTCATCAAGTGGTTTAGTGAAAATATCTGCTATTTGTTCTTCTGTTGGAACAAAAAATAGTTCAACAGTACCACTCATGACGTGCTCTCTAATAAAATGATACCTGATGTCAATGTGCTTTGTCCTCGAGTGCTGCACAGGGTTGTTGGTGATGGCTATTGCACTTGTATTGTCACATAAAATAGGAATATTGTTTAATACAGAGCCATAGTCTCGTAGCTAGTTCCTAATCCACAAGATCTGAGCACAGCAGCTTCCAGCAGCAATATATTCAGCCTCGGCCGTTGAGTTGGAAACTGTTTGCTGTTTTTTGCTGTACCATGAGACTAGCCTGCTTCCTAGGAATTGACAACTCCCTGAGGTGCTTTTCCTATCAACAACACTTCCTGCGTAATCTGAATCTGTATATCCAACAAGGTTAAAACCAGATTCTTTAGGGTACCAAATACCTAGATTTGGTGTTCCCTTAAGATATCTTAAGATTCGTTTAACAACAACGAGATGAATATCTCTAGGATCCTCTTGGAACCTTGCACATAAGCATGTAGCATACATAATATCTGGTCTACTTGCAGTAAGATAGAGTAACGAGCCAATCATACCTCTGTAGCTTGTGACATCTACCTTAATGGAGTTTTCACATGGTCCAAGCTTGACAGCTGTAGTTGATGGAGTCCTTGCTGATGCAGAATCCTCTAGATTGTACTTTTTGAGGAGTTCCTTGAGATACTTGGATTGACAAATAAATATTCCATCTAACCTTTGATTTACTTGTAATCCAAGAAAGAACTTCAGCTCTCCCATCATGCTCATTTCAAACTTGCTGTGCATTAACTTAGAAAATCTCTTACAGAGATTATCCTTAGTAGACCCAAATATTATATCATCCACATAGACTTGAACTAATATAGTATCATTCTTATGTTTTTTAGAAAAGAGATTTTTGTCTATGACACCTCTAATAAAGCTATTTTCAATAAGAAATTCAGAGAGAGTGTCATACCATTTTCTTGGAGACTGTTTGAGCCCATAGATAGCCTTGAAAAGAAAGAAGACAAAATCCAATTGATCTGGATCTTCAAAACCAGGAGGTTGCTCTATATATACCTCTTCATCCAACTTTCCATTCAGAAAGGCGCTCTTGACATCCATTTGATAAACTTTAAAGTTTGAGAATGCTGCGAATGCCAGAAATATCCTGATGGCCTCAAGTCTAGCCACTGGAGCATAGGTTTCATCATAATCAATGCCTTCAGCTTGAGAATACCCTTTTGCTACCAATCTTGCCTTATTTCTTGTAACCACACCATCTTCATCTAATTTATTCCTGAATACCCACCTAGTACCAACAGCTTTCTTGTGTGTAGGTCTAGGTACTAGTTTCCAGACTTGTTGACTTTCAAACTGATTGAGCTCATCTTGCATAGCAATCACCCAATCTGGATCAGTTAGTGCTTCTTCAATCTTCTTAGGTTCCATCTCAGAAAGAAATCCTGAGAACAGACACTCATTTTGAGTAGCACGTCTAGTTCTGACTCCAACATCTGGATCACCAATAATCAACTCAAAAGGGTGAGCTTTATTCCAGATAGTCTGTCTTGGAAGATTTGATCTTGATGATTCACCTTGAAATTCATTGTGATGTTGTGTCCTACTAGATGATCCTTCAGCATCTCCCCCTGAGTTGTTGCCATGTTGACTTAAAGATTCTCCGTCAGTAGCAGTGGTATCTTCATTGTTGCCAAAGTTTCCATCACTATTACCTTGAGTATCATCATGATTAACAGGTTCTTCACCAGCAACAACCTCAGGTTCTTGACCATGTTCTGATTCTGAATCTGACATATCATCAAACTTCAGTTTCTCAGAAGGATCTTCAGTTTGGATACTAGGGAGTTTAGTGTCATCAAATGTAACATTGACACTTTCAGTTACTTTGTGCTGATCAATGATATACACTCTGTATGATCTTCTTCCATATCTAACAAAAATACCCTCATATGCCTTTGCCTCGAACTTACCACGACGATCATCTCCATCCTTGAGCACGAAGCATCTGGCACCAAATACATGAAAGTATTTGATAGAAGGTTTCCGTTCATTCAAAATCTCATAAGGAGTTTTCATGAAGTCTTTGTTGATTAGAGTTCGATTCTGAGTATAACATGCAGTATTGACAGCTTCAGCCCAAAAGTACATTGGAAGACCTGATTCACTTAATATCGTTCTTGCAGCTTCAATCAATGTACGATTCTTCCTTTCTACCACTCCATTTTGCTGAGGGGTTCTAGGAGCTGAAAATTGTCTGGTAATCCCTTTGTCTGTACAGAATTCATTGAGAAGTGCATTCTTGAATTCTGTCCCATTATCTGACCTTATTGCTCTAACAGGGACGTTAGAATCTAACTCAATCATCTTGATATGATCAATCATAACTTGTGGTGTTTCATCCTTAGAGTGAAGAAATAAAACCCACGTATGCTTGGAATAGTCATCAACTATCACAAGACAGTAACATTTCTTTGACATCGAAAGGACATTAACTGGTCCAAATAAATCCATGTGCAATAATTGCAGAACATCAGTTATGAAAGATGTGTCAGTGTCTCTGTGACTTGCTTTCTTTGACTTTCCTTTCTGGCAAGCCTCACATAATCCTTCTGGAGAGAATTCCAGCTGAGGCAGACCTCTTACCAATTCTCTTTTTACAAGAGAATTCATTGTTTTAAAATTGAGATGAGAAAGTCTCTTGTGCCATAGCCAACTCTCGTCTGACGATGCCTTTGCATAGAAGCAATTGACTTCAGGATTGCTTCCAGAGTTCATGTCAGCTACGAATAAATTTCCTTTCTGGATTCCCATTAAGGAGGGTTTTTCACTTTTCTTGTGCAGAATCTGACACTTCAGCTTGTCGAATAAAACATTGTAGCCGTTGTCACAGAACTGACTAATGCTAAGCAGATTGTGTTCAAGTCCTTGCACAATATACACATTTTCAATGATAACATTTCCAGCTAGCAAACAGCCATATCCCTCCGTTAAACCTTTGCTGTTATCTCCAAAGGTAACCACTGGGCCAGCTTTCTCAACCACATTTGATAGCAGGGCTCTATCTCCGGTCATATGTCTTGACGATCCGCTGTCAAGAATCCACACTACCGGTTGTACCTGTTTAATGCCCTCTTTTCTTGACGATGAGGTATTTGCATCACTAGCCATGAGAGCAAGATTCCCAACTTCTTCATCTTCACTGTCAGTATCATCCCAGCTTCTTCCCTTTGCCAGGTAAGCCCTCTCAGATTTACTCTTTTGATTAGAATCGTAAGAGTTCTTCCTTGCTTGTTTTGGCTTCCTGCATTCTGTGGCAAAGTGTCCCAACTCATTACAGTTGAAGCATCGAATGGTGCTTCGATCAACCATCCCTGTTTTATACCCACCACTGCTGGTGTTAGAGGATGAAGATCCACCTTTCTGGAATCTGTTGTAGTTGGACTTGTACTTGAACTTGGGATTCCTTTTGAATCTGACATTTGAGAATCTCTTGACAATCAGGGCCATTGACTCATCCTCCAATTGCTCCAGTTCTTCCAAGGAATAATAATCATCTCCTGATTGATTTGTATTAGGAGAATCAAATTCTGCTACTATCACATTATCTTCAACCTTGGAAGACTGTACCATTCTTTCTGACTGTTGAGATTGTTGTTGATATTGTGGTTGTTGTTGTTGTTCATCAGCTACTAGAGCAGTAGACGTGCTGACCACTCTTCCTTTCCCGTAAACTTCCTTCTGCTGAATCTGCTCCAACTCATAAGTCTTTAACACACCATAGAGCCTTTCCAAAGAAATCTCACTCAGATCTCTTGCTTCTCTTATGGCAGTGATTCTATGTTCGAGATGAGTTGGCAGTGTTAAAAGGAACTTTTTGTTGACCTCCCTGATGGAATAGTATTTACCATTAATGTTCAGGTTGTTGATCAATGCATTGTACCTCTCAAACACTTCAGTGATTCCTTCCCCTGGATTGGATTTAAAGTATTCATACTCAGAGGTTAGGATTTCTAGCTTGTTCTCCCTAACTTCCTCTGTGCCTTCATTAATAATCTCAATAGTTTCCCAGATATGTTTGGAATCTTTACAATTCATCACATGTCTATTCATCAAGGGATTAAGGGAATCTACTAAAATTAATTGAAGGCTAGCATCCAGGGAGGCTTCTTCTATTTCAGCAGGAGAGAAATCCTCAGGATCTTTCACATAAGTTCTCACTTTGGTGATCACCACATCATTTTCTATTACCTCTGGTTCAATAACCATAGGAATTTTTGGACCCTTCTTTAACACTTGCAAATATTTGGGATTAGCAACTTGTAAAAACAGTAGCATCTTCTTCTTCTACATAACATAATTTTCTTTATCGAAAAGTGGAATTTTAACGGTTCCAACTTTTTGTGTAGTCATTATGAATTTTTTGAGTGAATAAAAAATTCAAGAAGTGAAAGAAACACAAAAATCTAGGATCTAGATTTGTACGTTAATCTGGAGGCTCTGATACCAATTGTTAGGTCCCAATTTGTTTATAGAAGGGGGGGGGGGGTTGAATGCAAACAATACCGTTTAATCGAATAAAATGCGGAATAAAAATGTGAAACAAAATTCAAGTTAAATAAAACTTTTATTAAACTTGAAAGGTGTTACAACTACGGTATCGGTTACAAGGGATTAATCTCAAATCAATTATTACAAATCTAGAATAAATTCGACATGAACTTTTTCTATTTTTGCAATTAAAAGATCAAATGCTAAATACGATTTGAGATTAAGTTCTAGGGATTTTAATCCGCTAGATTGATACACAAGAACAAGATAAATATTTCTAGTGGATTGGATTTAACTTTTCAATCTAGAATTTTGATCTTGAATAAAGCAGATGAAAAATAAAATGTTGTGCCTTTGTTTTCTGCTGTGTTCTTGACTTGTGTGTTCTGTTGAATTATGTTGCATGAATGTCTTCTGCTGCTTCTTTTAATCCAATCAGTCGAGTAGAATGTATTGGCATGACAATCTCTTTGAGTTGGCAAGACAATCAGAATGAACTAGCAAGACTTTCGGTATGACTATCAATTGTCATACCGATTGTCATAGTAGTTCAAAATCAGATTGTCTTACTGAATTAATAATAGATTTTAATGTAATAAAAAATCTGATAAGACAATCCTTTTGAATTAGCATGACTTTCGGTATGACTATTGATTGTCATACCGATTGTCATACTAATACAATCAGTTGACTTTAAGAATTAATAACAGATTTTAAATCAATTAAAATCCTGAAAAACCTTAATATTAATTCTGAATTAATTAAACAATTAATTCAATTAATCAATAAATTAATCTTTGTAGATATAATTCATTTTATTAATTAAATTATATGACTTAATTAATTAATAGAGAATTAATACTAATCTTGAGCAGCATCCATTCTTCTGAATATCTTCTGAAAATCACTGAAATTATGAATCAATTCCACCACTTCAATATTGACACTCGATGTACTGTCTGGTTCATGAGTGACTAACTTCCGTGACGTTTCTTCATGCCTTGACCTTGATACTCTGGATTTTCTTCAGATTAAATCCTTGTAATTAATTGATACCCTGACGAGATCTCTGTCACTTGGTTAAATCCACAATCTTGATTTATATCACTGAGGCTTGATCAATTTCTTGAGATTCTTCCAGTGAATTAAGTCTTCAAGTCTGTAGATGAATAATGTTTCTTAACCCTTTGACAGATGTTACTTAGTGAGATCTCTCTGACAATAGATCCACTATTTACTTATTACATTCTTATTTGAGTTGAGTTAAATCCTCGAATATACAAATAGGCTATGCCATATGCCTTTCAGTGTCATTCCATGCTCTAGGTGTTTGCTTTATACCATAGAGATCTTTAAACAATTTAAAAACAAAGTCTAGAAATTCTGGATCCTCAAAGCCAGGTGGCTGTTGCACATATACTTCCTCTTCAAATTCACCATTGAGGAATGCACTTTTCACATCCATTTGATACACCTTAAAATTTGAGTGTGCAGCAAATGGAAGGAAAATTCCTATTGCTTCAAGTCTTGCAACTAGAGAAAAAGTTTCATCATAGTGAATCCCTTCTTCTTGTGAGTAGCCTTTAGCAACCAATCTTACTTTATTTCTTGTCACAATTCCATTTTCATCCATCTTGTTCTTATACACCCATTTTGTTCCAATAATGCTTCTATTTCTTGGTGCAGGAACCAATTCCCAAACTTTATTTCTCTAAAACTGATTGAATTTTTTGTGCATGGCAGTTATCCAGTCAGGATCAAGCAAGGCCTCTTCAGTTTTCTTTGGTTCAATTTGAGACAGAAAATATGCATGCAGGCATTCATATGTAGTAGCACTTATAGTTCTCACTCCAGCATTGAGATCACCAATTATTGCATCTCTAGTGTGACTTATATCCCATTTCCTGGTGTGGTCTTGTTGATTAGAATTGTTCTCATCATTGGCATGACTTGTAGAACCACCATCTTCTTCTCGCACAAACTCATATGAAACTCTTTCTTGATTAGAATTTTCATTTTTATGGGTCACTTGATCTGTTATTTCTTGCTCCATTCTATTTACAGTGTTGATCTCAACATCATCATTAGAATAACTGTCAATATTGAGATTTTCAAACTTCAAAGATTCAGCTTCATTTTTATAAAGGTATTCCAAGCATGGACACTTGTCATCATCAAAATTCACATATGTGCTTTCCATAACTTTCTTCTGTTCAAGCACATACACTCTGTAGGCAGTTCTTTCCAACAAATATCCTAGAAAAATTGCTTCAAAAACCTTAGAGTCAAATTTTTCAACATATTCAAAATTGTCCTTGAGCACAAAGCATTTGCTTCCAAACACATGTAGATGTTTCACAGTAGGCTTTCTTTTTGATAGAATTGAGTAAGGTGATTTTCCATGGTTTTTTTGATCAAATATCTATTTTCAGTATAGCATGCACTATTCAAAGCTTCTTCCCAAAAAATTGTTGGCAGATTGGCATCTTGCAGCATTGTTCTGTCAGCTTCAACTAGAGTTCTATTTTTTCTCTCAACCACACCATTTTGTTGAGGTGTTCTTGCAACTGAAAATTCTTGAACAATGCCTTTTTCTTTGTAGAATTCACTCAATGCTACATTTCTTAATTTTGTGCCATTATCACTTTTTAATATTTTTACACAGTTTTGCCCTTCATCCTACTTTTCCACTTTCTTTATGTGCTCAATAATGATGTGTGGAGTTTCATACTTTGAATGCATAAATTCTACCCATGTACACCTTGAGTAGTCATCCATCATCATCAATGCATATTTCTTTCTAGAAATAGACAACACATTAACTGCTCCAAACATGTCCATGTGAATAAGTTACAATGGTGCACTTATGGAATTCACAGTTTTGCTTTTATGACTGGCCCTATTCATTTTACGTTTCTGACAAGCTTCACAAACTTCATCTTGAGCAAATTCCAAATTTGGCATGTCTCTCACTAATTCCTTTTACACCAAGGTATTAACTACTTTGTAATTCAGGTGAAAGAGTTTCTTGTGCCACAACTTGCTTTGCTCAATAGATGCCTTGGTATAGAAGCAGCAAATTACATCCTTATTTGCTGAACTTACACCTGCAACAAACATGCTTCATTTTCTTATTCCTTTCAGAGAAGTTTCACCAGTCTTTTTGTTGATAATTGAGCAGTCTTCTTTTTTAAAATTCACCTTGAATCCCTTGTCAGTAAATTGGATGACACTTAGAAGTTTTACTTCAAGTCCAGCAACTAGTGCTACATAATCTATGACAATATTTCCTGAAACTAGCTTGCCATATCCCATTGTGAATCCTTTACTGTCATCTCCAAAAGTCACCAATGGGCCAGCCATCTCCTCAAATTGTGATAGCAAGGCCTTAGCACCTGTCATATTTTTAGAGCATCCACTGTCAATGATCCATATGACTCTCTTCATATTTCCCTGCACACAATGAATATTAAGTGTGTTTAGCTACCCAAGCAGTGTTGGGTACTTTCTTCTTTTCACAGAAGTGACAGAAGTAGAATTGATGATTAAAAAAGAATAGTGTTTATTGATTGATTTGCATTTTCCTTTTTAGCTGTAGATCCAAGATTAAATTCTTTGAGATCTACTCTCAATTTATGACATCTTGTCATTACTTTCATATTGCAAGGAATGCAATCAAATCTGTCACAGAATGAATATGGATCCTCGGCCACTGCTTCATTATATTTGCATGCTCCTGTTGTTGGCTCACTAACAGCCTTCTTATAAAGGTGAGTTAGATGATTTGTTGAGCCACATTTTTGACATTTCTTCCTTGGAGCATCTGCAACATAAGCATAGTTGTTGCTTTTGTTTACACCTATCTTTTCATTCCTGTTCTTTTTCTTTCTGATCAGCATTCTCCATTTTTACCTCCTTTGTTGGTTTCTTGACAACTTGATTGACTATTGGTTTCTTTTTAGTTTTATTCTTGGGAGTGGGTTCTGCATCCTTCTTTTTATTGTCTTCATCTGCAAGTTCTTGCTTGATGACCAACTCAACTTCACTAAAATTTAACTCACATGACTTGAACAAAGGTACATTTACTTTTATCAGCATAACTGGGACATCTTGATATGTATTTTTTTTTCCTTTGTCACCTTCATTTTTCTTGTTTTTGTTCAAGGCATCATAGTCCAAAACAATTGCTATATTACCACATGGTTTTTTTCTCATGATATTGTCCAACGAACCGAGATGCATTTTTAAAAGACTTTAATTTTACTTTGTTCTATTCCAATTTTTCCCTCATCACTGTTTCAATTTCACTTCCACACTTGAGCTTGTTCTTCAGATATGCATTACCTTGTTTGACTGTTTCAAGCTCAAAAAGCTGCAGCTCTAACTCTTGCTTTCAATTTCAAGCTTCTCATTGATTTTTGAAAGTCTCTAAGTTCCTCAGTAGCTGCCACCATGCTTGTCTGGATATGAAACATTTCTACACTCATCTTTTCAATAGTGTCTTTATATTGACTTGTATTTAATTCAATTATGGTTAGAGTTGGTAACTTTGATTTTGATGTGGATTATTTTCCTTGCTCTAAAGCCATGAGTGCATAATTTCCAAATTCTTCACTATCATCATCTTCATCAGTGTCATCCCAACTCTTGCCTTTAGCTATGTAAACTTTTCCCTGTTGTTTTCTCAAGAGAGCCTCATACTTTGCTTTCAACTCCAAGTAAGATTTATCCTTCTTCACTTTCTTTGGCTTTCTACACTCAGATGCAAAGTGTCCCAACTCATCACCGTTATAGAACCTAATATTTGATCTATCAATAGATCCAGTTTTGTAGCCACCTTTGCAACCTGAGTTGAACTGAGTTTTTCTTTTCCAGTTGTTGTTATTTGAGGTTTGTCCCTTTCTCTTAAAGTACTTTGGCTTTTTCACCCTAATTTTAGAAACTTTTCTAGCAAGGTAAGCCATGGATTGATCCATCTCATCTAATTCATCATGGGTGTAATATTCATCCCCTTCTATGTAATAACTTGAATTTTTGAGACTTTGTAAAAAAATATTTAATGAATAGTAATCCAGACATACGGGGAAAACTTTTTAGCCCACACTATGTTGTGCATGAGAAATTGACTTTCAGAGTTGATAGCATGATTATACGTACCAAATATGTGTATGTAAACGCTATTAGTTTTCGAAGAAAATGAACTTTGAAAAATGACCGTATTTACGAACCTTCGAGGATTACGGGAATCACAATATAATTACGAATTTAAAACCATACAGATTTATATCCAAGGACGATACTTCAAAACATAAAAAAATAAATACGAAAGGATTTACACCATGAACCGTTTACAAGAAATTATTAGGAAAACGATTAAGCGACCGAACAAAGGCATAAACAAATAAATAAACGTATCACGCTAACCAACCATGGTAGAAAAGTAACCATGGTTACTTTATCAAATAGTAAGCTAAGCTATATAAGAATGATCACCTAAGGCTAAAGAATAGTAAGCTAAAGTCTAAAACCAACTAGCTTAGCTTGTAACCTAGGAAAGCTAGTAAGATTTGTCCAAGATATGCCAACATAACTCTAGTTTAGGTTATATACTAAAATATATACAAACATATAACACAAGTATTATTCAAGAAGCAAGCAAGAAGCTCACAAAATCTCTCTCTCCCCCAAAACTTCTTCATTCGGCCCTAACCAAGAAATAAGAAGAAACCAATTTCAAAACTCCAAGCTCTAGTCATGGAAAAAATCCCTCATTAATTCGCAAGCTTAATACATCCTAAATTAAGGTAAGATAAATTTTTAAGCTCATTTTATCAAGATTTTTTGGGTGAAATAAATTCAAGAAAGATGATAGTGAATAGTATGAATAGTAACTTTTCGTTGGTTTCTTGATTTTAATGGTTGATTTAGGTTCCAAAAACCCTACCAAGAACTCCCAAGACTTCACCATTACCAAGAACACATCTCAATATTTTAATAAAGGTATAAATCTTTGACCCATCTTTATTTAAGGTTTAAGTTCAAGAATCTTTTGGAACAGTTTTGGTGAATGATTTGTTGTAATCTTGATGTTTAGTTAAGTAAATTTAAGGTTGATGATTGTTGCCTCAAGAACATGATGTTACTGAGAGGAGTTAGTGTGGTGATGATGATTTGATTATTTTGGTGGTAGTATAGAGATTTAAGACGTAAACGAAACTCGGATCGTAATCGTAATCTCGCTAAAACGAACAAAACATAACATTAAGTTTCTGCAGAAAGTACCGAATATATTAACTGTATTTTCTTGAAAAATAACACTTGATTATGATAGACAATGTTATAAGGATCGTTTAGGCGCTTGAATCTCTTGATTCCGATTTACGGATCAAAAGTTATGACCGTACTAAAAGTGATTTACGCGACAAAAACTGCTAAGAATTACGAACTTTGGAAATAAATTGATCGACTTAAAAATATTCATAAATCATGAAATTTTTATAGAGAGTAGTAAATAGAGTTCCTTAACTTCTATAAAAATTCAAGTGAAAATAATTATTTTTCAATTTTATATAAATATCGGAGCCAAGACCGCACGATTAGAAAGCCGTTAGAACTCATAACATGAGCCGACGGTGAAAATATAAACGGACATAAGGTACTTCGAAAAGGAAGCGACTATGACATGAATAAGTACTTAAATGAATAATAAGGGTAAAATAAATGAGAAAACGAATAGTAAGTAGCATATGAGTACGAGTCGCCGTGAATTAGAACGGTACCTAACGAAACGATTTGTGTTTATGGTTATAGATTTTCGAGCGGACCCTAGAGCATCCTTCACCTCGAGATACCCAGGCAAGTTTACGAACCCAACTCCATATACTGTTGTGTTGTGAAAGGATTGTTTTATTATCATTGCATAAATACCATGCTTGCCATGATAGTTAGTAATTGAGCTTTCGCATAATGTAGCGAGGTTGTACGATACGTATATGTCATAAAATGTTTAACGCCGCCACGAGCGTGACATATAATTATAAGACCGAGAGTCAGTCGAGATTTTAAAATAAAAACCCGGGAATCATTCCGAGGATATTTTAGGACGATTAAAGTCCGTAGTAGTTGTATTCCAAGGGACTCGGCGTCCACTTGCGAAATATTAAACACCTCGAAATTTTATTAAAACGATTTCCAAAAATCGTATTCCCTCAACTATCTTTAATTAGTCGGATGATGGATATTAATTCATTTATTCATTTAAAATAGGAGAATTATTCTTCAATGATTATTTAGTTCAAACTCGATTAATTAATAAAGATTACTTTAATTATTTAAAACATAAATTAGTTGAGGAATATTATTTCAAATATTCTTTTAAAAAATATAATTATTCGAGGTTTAATTATTTAATGATTAATATTTAATTAATTATTTATTTATTAAATGATTTATTATGATTAAAACATCATAAAACTTGATTTAATATTACTTTCTAAATTTCATAAAATCATTTGAATAATTTCATATCGTCGAAGAATGTTATCTCGACTTATTTTTAAATATTTTGAATATAGTTTCAAAAGAAACTCTCCCTTATTTAATTATCTGTTGACAACGGTCAACTCACATCCTTAGTACTTCCTCCAAAAATTTCAGAAGTATATATATATACACTAATAAGATAAGTTGTTTCTATTAACAAGCAAAACGCTTGGGGAATTTCGATATGGTTCGAGTTCCTGAGATATGATAGGATTCTTTTAAAGGACAAGGGAGGGGTAGACTCTAGCACTATGTGTACTAGGGAGACTACCAAAGGTACCGTAGGTGAAGGTCCTCTGTGTACTAGGTATGGGAACTATGAGTTCTTAGTCATGTCGTTTGGACTAACCAATGCACTTGCAGCCTTTATGGATTTGATGAACAGAGTGTTCAAAAAGTACCTAGATATATGTGTGATAGTTTTTATAGATGATATTCTAATCTACTCAAAGATAGAGCAAGAACATGCAGAACATTTGGGGATAGTATTAGAAATCTTGAGGGATGAGAAATTATATGCCAAGTTCTCGAAATGCGAGTTTTGGTTAAGGGAAGTTCAGTTCTTAGGGCATGTGGTGAGTAGCAAAGGAGTTTTAGTTGACCCCGCCAAGATAGAGGCAGTATCCAATTGGGAAAGACCGACCACCCCAATAGAGGTTAGGAGTTTTGTGGGTTTAGCAAGATATTACCGGAGATTCGTGCAAGACTTTGCCAAGATAGCCGACCCACTGATTAGACTTACCCGGAAAACGGAGAATTTCGTATGGACATAGAAATGAGAGGAAAACTTTCAGGAACTGAAAAGGAGACTGGTGTCAGCATCAGTGCTCGCTCTTCCCGATGGAAAGGGGGAGTTTGTGATATACAGCGATGCATCGCATAAAGGACTAGAATGTGTGCTTATGCAACACGGGAAGGTTATTGCGTATGCCTCTCGGAAATTGAAGGAATATGAGATCAGATACCCAACCCACGATCTAGAGTTAGCAGCCATAGTGTTTGGCCTAAAACTTTGGAGGCACTACCTGTACGGTGAGAAATGCGAGATTTACACAGACCATAAGACCCTCAAATATATTTTTACTCAGAAAGAACTAAACATGAGACAGAGGAGGTGGTTAGCATTAATTAAGGACTATGACAGTGAAATTTCGTATCACCCGGGTAAAGCCAATATGGTCGCTGATGCCCTCAGTAGGAAGGAAAGACTCAAAATGATAATGACATCTGAGGAGTTAGTTAGGGAATTTGAAAAGATGGAAATTGACGTGAGAATAACCGGTAAAGGAATAGAAGGATTATTTGAGATTAAGTTAGTGTCAGAACTGACTTAAAAGATACGAGTGTGTCAGGAAAAGAAGATGAATGAAAAAAGAGGAATATTGATCGGTGAGGAAGTCAGATGTGAGAAGGATGAGAAAGGGATCATGAGATATGCATCCCGAATTTGGATTCCAAATATGCAAGAGTTAAAGGACGAGCTACTGTATGAAGGGCACAACTCCAGATATTTGATCCCCCCACGAAGTACGAAAATGTACCGTGACCTTAAGGAATATTATTGGTGGCCTAACTTAAAAAGAGAAGTAGCAGAGTGGGTCAGCAAGTGCTTGACATGTTAGTGAGTGAAGGATGAACATCAGCGACCGAGTGGACTATTACTGCCCTTGGAAATTCCGGAATGGAAATGGGAGCATATAGTCATGGATTTTGTGACAGGCCTACCAAGAACGAAAACCAATCACGATGCCATATGGGTTATCATAGATAGACTAACCAAGTCCGCGCACTTCCTGCCGATCAACGAAAGGTACACAGTAGACAAGCTAGTGGACATTTACTTGAAGAAAATTGTAGTGAGACACGGTGTTCCTGTTGCCATAGTGTCAGATAGAGACCCAAGGTTTAATTCTCGATTTTGGAGAAGCTTCTAGGAGTGTGTAGGCACCAGACTAAACATGAGTACCACTTACCACCCCCAAACTGATGGCCAAAGCGAAAGGACTATTCAGACCCTAGAAGATATGCTGCGAGTATGTGCCATCGACTTTATAGGGAATTGGAATGACCACTTACCCGTGATCGAATTTTCTTACAACAATAGCTATCACGCTAGCATAGGAATGCCTCTGTATGAAGCTCTTTACGGAAGAAGATGTCGCTCTCCCCTATGTTGGGATGAGGTTGGAGAACACAAGATAAAAGGACCCGAGTTAGTCCAGCAAACCAGGGAAATGGTGGGACTCATTAGGAAGAGACTGGTAGCAGCTCAAGACAGACAAAAGAAGTACACCGACCAGACCAAAAAAGATATAGAATACGAAGTAGGAGATTCAGTGTTGTTGAAGGTATCTTCATGGAAGGGAGTAATGAGGTTTGGAAAGAAAGGAAAGTTGAGTCCCAGATTCATAGGACCCTTTGAAATTTTGAAGAGAATAGGACCTCTAGCTTACGAGCTCGCCTTGCCTCCTAATGTGAAAGAAGTGCACAACGTGTTCCACGTGTCAATGCTAAGGAAATACCATGGCGATGCACGACAAGTGATAGAGTATGAGCAGGTAGATTTACAACCAGACCCGACCTACGTTGAGCAACCGATAAGAGTAATGGACCAAAAAGAACAAGTGTTGAGAAACAAGACGGTGAAGCTGGTTAGAATCTTGTGGAGAAATCAAAATATTGAAGAGTCAACTTGGGAATTAGAAGACGCAATGAGAAATAGATATCCCCGCCTAATTTCTAATTGATTCCGGGATGGAATCCTTGTTAGAGGAGAAGACTGTAATAACTGGAATTTTTGAGACATTTAAAAAAATTGTTTAATGAATAGTAACCCTGAAAAATGGGGAAAACTTTTTATGACACACTATGTTGTGCATGAGAGGATTTACGCCACGAACCGTTTATGAGAAATAATTACGAAAACGATTAAGCGACTGAACGAACGTGTAAACGAATAAATAAACGTATCACGCTAACCAACCATGGTAGAAAAGTGACCATGGTTACTTTATCAAATCGTAAGCTAAGCTATATAGGAATGATCACCTAAGGCTAAAGAATAGTAAGCTAAATTCTAAAACCAACTAGCTTAGCTTGTAACCTAGGAAAGCTAGTAAGATTTGTCCAAGATATGCCAACATAACTCTAGTTTAGGTTATATAATAAAAGATATACAAACATATAACACAAGTCTTATTTAAGAAGCAAGCAAGAAGCTTACAAAATCTCTCTCTCTCTCTCTCTCTCCCCCAAAACTTCTTCATTCGGCTCTAACTAAGAAATGGGAAGAAACCAATTTCAAAACTCCAAGATCTAGTCATGGAAAAAATTCCTCATTAATTCTCAAGCTTCATACATCCTAAACTAAGGTAAGATAAATTTTTAAGCTCATTTTATCAATATTTAATGGGTGAAATAGATTCAAAAAAGATGATAGTGAATAGTATGAATAATAACTTTTCTTTGGTTTCTTGTTTTTAATGGTTGATTTAGGTTCCAAAAACCCTACCAAGCACTCCCAAGACTTCACAATCACCAATAACATATATCATGTAATATCCGGGATATATCGTGTAATTATTTTTTTTGCTATTAAATAATTATTATGTGTGTTCAGTATCTATTATGTGAATTAACTGTTAAGTGTTATTTGTATGTGAATATTCAAAAATAGTATTAATTGAGTATTTCAATTTTTATATGTCCAAAATAAAATATAGATAATTGTCATATCTTCCTAATTATTATTATGTTGATTTATGAATTTATATGAATCATATGAAATTTATAAAATCTTTTTCCGAGTATTTAAAATCTATTTTATAAAAACGGGAACCAACCGACGTCAACCGTTGTTATGTTTTTGGAACCCGAAACTCTTCCGAGAACTCCTTCCTAACCTAATTATAATATTCCGAGCATTTTCCATGTTTCGACTTTTTCGATCCGGTGTACGGTTTGTCCTGCGCGGGTCCCGGCGCAACATTTTTGATACAATATTCATTTCGATAAATCAATAAAACCCGTATTTTCGATAAACGGGAGTTTTTATTAAACTATCATAATTATCACTTCGTAATACGTGTAACTAGGCGCTGAGACCAAGACCGCAGTACAAATTGTACTGATATGGATAATTATCCTGAAAACCGATACCGTTTGGATCAGTTTTTACAAATAAACGTACCGTTTTATATCCGGAATGATCTAACGGGATACTAATTTCCCGTAAATATAAATATCCTTTTACCGTATTTTATTTCGTATCAAAATCATTTGCAGATAGATAATTATATAATTTTACAGAGAAAAATCATATATTCATAAACCTTTCTGAGAATCAAACCACAAATTCAAGGTGTTAGTGAAATCCGTTTGGAAAGTTGGAGTAACCAATTTGAAGGTCTCAAAGAGTACTATCAGATTCCTGGACCTGTTTTACTGCAGAATCAAAGGTCGATTTTATATAAATTTAATTATTTTAGAATTATTTTTATGAAAAATATGAATTTTTGTTCAGATGATTGTTTGTATGATTTGATGATTGGATGTGGTAGAGCTTGTTTTCCTGATGATTTTGATATATTATACGTCTGATTTGGAGTTCAATAACATGCTCAAAAGTAGGTTTAATTTTCAAATTTCAAAATTAGGGTTTATAGCCCGTATGAAAGTTTTGTTTTTGTTATTAGCGGTTAATTTATTAGCGGTTTTTGATTGGTATATAGCTCGTTAAAAGAGGATTAATGGATCGAAGGGAGTTGTGTTTTGAAAGTTTTCGATGTTCGCCGGAAACCGGCGATGTTCTTGGCCAATTTCCGGCCAGAACAGAGATGATTATTGAGTTTTGATTGCATGAATAAGTTGCTGGTAACCTATAGATTTAATCTGGACAGTTTGGTGGCCTGAGGTGGCCGGAATCGTGTTCTCCGGCCACACTCCGGCGAGTCGACGGCTGGGCTGGCAAAATTGCAAACAGGCCCCTGTAGTTTTGTAGATGATGAAGTTTAGTCCCTGTAGTTTGTAAAGTTTTCAAAAATAGGATTCCTGTTTATAAAATGGTTAAAAATCATATTTCCTATTTATTTTTATTATAAAAATTCATTTTTAATTTCTGAAAATTCTAAAAATTAGTATTTTAATTCGGAAAATTATTTTTAATTCAAAAATAAATCTGAATTAATTAGTTAATTAATTTCAGTAGATTTTTAATTGATTAATTGGTCAATTAATTCAAAAATTAATTGATTAATTGATTTAATTAATTATTAATTGATTTTAATTAATTATTTAATTAGATTTAATTTTTTAAAAATGATTTAAAAATTGTGAAAAATAGTTTCGAGCTTTAAAATATTATTCTAAATTATTTCCAAGGCTCAATAATTATTACAAAATTGTTTCGGAGCTAGAATTGGCCAACCAAACCCTGTTTATTAACCCGAAATTGATCCAACGACCCGTATTAATTCTGAAAAATACTTTAAAATCATTTTAAATACCCGAAAGCATATTTATGACCCGAGACTTCTTTATAAATGATATGTCATTGATTACGTGATCTATTATGTGTTATAGGTGACTTGTTGATTGACTATTGGTCTATATATTCGGTGTTTACTTGGTTATTGCATAACTTTCAATCCGTTAATCGGATTTGGGTGAAACGAAGGGTAGATAGAAGTATGTGTTGAATAGAATCCTATGAGTTGATGATTGATAGATGCTTATAATATGTGAGCAGAAGAGGCAAGACGTAGGAAAGGGAAACATGTAGTTGAGGAGTAAAATGATTGTGATTGGAAGCGAGTGCAGGATAATAAGCTAATACCAGGCAAGTGTTCTGAACTTTCTCGAGATATTGTAGTACTTGATTGTCTTGTTGACATTGCAAGTGCTTTGAAGTACAGAAACCTAAACCCTGATTTCAGTTATTGTTCTTGAGCCATGAACCATATTCTTTCTAAGCCAATGATTATTGTATACCCAAACACGAACCACAAATCTACGATACAACTCCACAAATACATACAAACTAAATACCAGACACTGAACTGAATTATTATATACTCAACCCATGGTATCTTATGCTTTGAAAGTCCAAATTCTTGAAACCCTGAAACATTGATTCCTTTGTTATCCAATTCTTTTATTACCCAACATCCAAGCCTTGAAAGTACCTTGTTGATCCACACAAGGGTTGAAACCCTTTCATTGTTAAACACTCACTGTTGTTAATGATTCTGATTATTGTTTATTATTGTTTAATTTTGTTATTATGTTAGAATTGGATTGTTTTTATAAAATTATGGACCAGATCCGTGGTCAGACCATATAATGGTCAAGTGAGGCCAATGTGTGCCTTGGATCCAGTAGTTAGAGCAATGATGTGTGCTTTGCTCGGGGTTAGTGCGTGACTGATCAGCAGCCTAACCTTGGTTTTAAAATAAAAATATAGTATCCAATTCTAAATCATAATCCATTATTCACTTGATATCATAACCATATTCACTTGATGATCATTATTCTCAGTTTTGTCATTGTGACTTGCTGAGCTAGTTAGCTCATTTGTGCGATGTTGTTTATACTCTTTCCAGTTAAGAAGGAACCAGTTGGTAGCAAGGATCCTCAGTCCAGTGCGAGAGCTAGGGATTAGGGCTGTTGAAGCTGAGCTAGTAGGCTTCTTTTGGAATAATGTAAATTTGTAAAAGTTTGTAATATGTTTAATACTCAGTTTGAGTTTGAATGGTTGTGATTTAATCGGTATATAATATATTAGTGTGTTTGGCTTGTGTGCATACTTTAACCTGTTGCGATCCGTGGTAGTTGGTAAGTGGGGTCATTGCATATTATTATTATCTTTAGTATTGTTATAAGCAGCTTATAAATAAGGTATGTGTGGACCCCAAACTTCTGACCCGGGTTTGGAGGGCACCAAAGTTTTGGTATCAGAGCTACATGTTATAAGTCACTGACACAAGCCTAGGTTGACGGGGTAGGGGGTTAGGATTAGAAGTAAGGCATAGGATGATAGAACATCGAGAGGTTGAGTGTAATGGTATAACCGGTATTAGTATAGTTCGCATCGTGGTTCGAGATTCTTATATTGCGATATAATTTCATATAGCAGCGATGGCCGACTCTTTTATTCCTATATCAGCTGATCACTCAGAGCCTTCAGTTGGAGCACCAGCATCGGATCCACGTCCTGTTATTCCACCAGCATTGGCTATTCTACCTCCACCGGTGTTGCAGCCCGTACCACTGTAGGCTATTCCACCTCCAGGCATGAGGCCACCTGTTAGAGGACCCCCACCAGCTGATTCAAATTCCACTGGGTATTCAGTTGCGAGTGCCCCCTTCCAGACTACATTGCCCCCAGTTCCTTATTACCGGTATGAGACCCTTCTATTGGAGCGTGATTCCTTGTTGGATCAGATCAGAGAGTTACAGCATATCATCAGGACTACAGATGTGGATCGTGGTGTGAGGGAGCTTCGAGAGGAGATTCATGTGATATGGAGGGTCCTTGAGGCTAGGCTACATGGAGCTACACTACCTGGCAGAGGCCCTGATGCACTGATGGGCTGGGCTACTGAGGTGATGGAGGACTTTGAGAGGCTGGCAGGACCAGAGTTTCCTTGGAGTTGAGACAGAAACTCAGAGATGGAGTTGCGGAGCAGTGTTGTTGTGATTACATAGTATGTACAGTAGTGTGTAGTGTGTATCAGTAGACTTTTGAGTTGTATTTATACGGATGACAAAAGTTTGAAGTATATATTTACCCAGAAGGAACTTAATATGAGGCAAAGGAGATGGTTAGAATTGATCAAGGATTATGATTGCTCGATTAATTATCATCCCGGTAAGGCGAACGTTGTAGCAGACGCGTTAAGTCAGAAGGAAAGGTTAAATGTGTTATCCGTGCCTGAAGAGATATATAAAGAATTGCAGAAATTAGAATTGGAGATTAGAATTTGCAAGCCTAAGGAAGCAAAAGTGTACAGTATGATTTTCCAACCGGAGTTATGGGAGAAAATAAAGAAATGCCAGAAAGAGGTAATGGATCAAGATATAAATCGTTTGGTAGGTGAGGAATTATGCACGCAACAAGATGACCAAGGTATTCTGAGGTTTTCATCTAGAATTTGGATTCCACCGGTGACGGAATTAAAGAATGAAATTCTACAGGAGGCACATAATTCAAGGTATTCCATCCATCCAGGAAGTACCAAGATGTATAGAGATTTAAAGAAGAATTATTGGTGGCCAGACATGAAGAGGGAAATTGCGGAATGGGTTAGCAAATGTTATACCTGTCAGAGGGTTAAAGCAGAGCATCAGAGACCAAGCGGATTGCTACAGCCATTGGAGATTCCAGAATGGAAGTGGGAACACATTGCCATGGATTTTATAGTTGGATTACCAAGGACAAGGGCTAATCATGATGCCATTTGGGTTATAGTGGATAGACTTACCAAGTCAGCTCATTTTCTGCCTATAAATGAAAGATTTTCGCTCGACAAGTTAGTCCATATGTACCTAAAAGAAATTGTAGTTCATCATGGAGTTCCAGTGTCTATCATATCTGATCGAGATCCAAGGTTTAACTCAAGATTCTGGAAGTGTTTTCAAGAATGTTTGGGAACAAGATTGAATATGAGTACGGCCTATCACCCGCAGACGGACGGCCAAAGTGAAAGAACGATCCAGACAATTGAGGACATGTTACGTGTTTGTGCTATTGATTTCAAAGGAAGTTGGGATGAGCATTTACCCTTGGTAGAGTTTGCTTATAACAACAGTTATCATGCCAGCATTGGGATGCCACCCTATGAAGCCCTTTTTGGACGCAAATATAGATCTCCAGTATATTGGGACGAAGTAGGAGAACGCAAAATACTCGGACTTGAATTGGTGCAGCAGACAAAGGAAGTTGTTGAAATTATCCAGAAGAGATTATTAGCCGCGCAAAATCGTCAGAGAAAGTATGCAGACCGGTCAAGGAAAGACATGGAATTTGAAGAAGGGAGCTTGGTATTATTGAAAGTATCACCATGGAAAGGACTAACGAGGTTTGGGAAGAAAGGGAAGCTAAGCCCAAGATATGTCGGACCTTTTGAGATTTTAAAGTGCATTGGCAAAGTAGCTTATGAGTTGGCGTTACCACCGCACATGGAGCACATTCACAATGTTTTTCACGTATCGATGCTCAAGAAATATAATCCAGACTCCAGGCATGTCATAGAATATGAGCCAATAGAGCTTCAGGCAGAATTATCATATGTAGAGAGTCCGATAGAGATTCTAGAGGAGCGAGAGAAGGTATTTAGGAATAAAGTGGTAAAGTTAGTAAGAGTATTGTGGAGAAACCCAAAGGTTGAAGAGTCAACCTGGGAGTTAGAAAGTGATATGAGAGAAAAGTACCCTCATTTGTTTTCTTAAGAGATTCTGAGGACAGAATCCTTTTAAGGGGGGAAGGATGTAATATCCGGGATATATCGTGTAATTATTTTTTTTGCTATTAAATAATTATTATGTGTGTTCAGTATCTATTCTGTGAATTAACTATTAAGTGTTATTTGTATTTGAATATTCAAAAATAGTATTAATTGAGTATTCCAATTTTTATATGTCCAAAATAAAATATAGATAATTGTCATATCTTCCTAGTTATTATTATGTTGATTTATGAATTTATATGAATCATATGAAATTTATAAAATCTTTTTCCGAGTATTTAAAATCTATTTTATAAAAACGGGAACCAACCGACGTCAACCGTTGTTACGTTTTTGGAATCCGAAACTCTTCCGAGAACTCCTTCCTAACCTAATTGTAATATTCCGAGCATTTTCCATGTTTCGACTTTTTCGATCCGGTGTACGGTTTGTCCTGCGCGGGTCCGGGCGCAACATTTTCGATACAATATTTGTTTCGATAAATCAATAAAACCCGTATTTTCGATAAACGGGAGCTTTTTATTAATATCACAATTATCACTTCGTAATACGTGTAACCAGGCGCTGAGACCAAGACCGCAGTACAAATTGTACTGATTTGGATAATTATCCCGAAAACCGATACAGTTTGGATCAGTTTTTACAAATAAACGTACCGTTTTATATCCGGAATGATCCAACGGGATACTAATTTCCCGTAAATATAAATAGTCTTTTACCGTATTTTATTTCGTATCAAAATCATTTGCAGACAGATAATTATATAATTTTACAGAGAAAAATCATATATTCATAAACCTTTCTGAGAATCAAACCACAAATTCAAGGTGTTAGTGAAATCCGTTTGGAAAGTTGGAGTAACCAATTTGAAGGTCTCAAGGAGTACTATCAGATTCCAGGACCTGTTTTACTGCAGAATCAAAGGTCGATTTTATATAAATTTAATTATTTTAGAATTATTTTTATAAAAAATATGAATTTTTGTTCGGATGATTGTTTGTATGATTAGATGATTGCATGTGGTAGAGCTTGTTTTCCTGATGATTTTGATAACATGCTCAATAACATGCTCAAAAGTAGGTTTAATTTTCAAATTTCAAAATTAGGGTTTATAGCCCGTATGAATGTTTTCAATTGAAATTTGGGGGTTTTTGATTCAAGGGTTAATAGCTGTTAATTTATAGTGGGTTGTGTTCCTTATGAAATTTGCAATCGATTGGTATATAGCTCGTTAACTGAGGATTAATGGTTCGAAGGGAGTTGTGTTTTGAAAGTTTTCGATGTTTGCCGGAAACCGGCGATGTTCTTGGCCAATTTCCGGCCAGAACAGAGATGATTAATGAGTTTTGATTGCATGAATAAGTTGCTGGTAACCTATAGATTTAATCTGGACAGTTTGGTGGCCTGAGGTGGCCGGAATCGTGTTCTCCGGCCACACTCCGGCGAGTCGACGGCTGGGCTGGCAAAATTGCAAACAGGCCCCTGTAGTTTTGTAGATGATGAAGTTTAGTCCCTGTAGTTTGTAAAGTTTTCAAAAATAGGATTCATGTTTATAAAATATTTAAAAATCATATTTCCTATTTATTTTTATTATAAAAATTCATTTTTAATTTCTGAAAATTCTAAAAATTAGTATTTTAATTCCAAAAATTATTTTTAATTCAAAAATAAATCTGAATTAATTAGTTAATTAATTTCAGTTGATTTTTAATTGATTAATTAGTCAATTAATTCAAAAATTAATTGATTAATTGATTTAATTAATTATTAATTGATTTTAATTAATTATTTAATGAGATTTAATTATTTAAAAATGATTTGAAAATTCCGAAAAATAGTTTCGAGCTTTAAAATATTATTCTAAATTATTTCCAAGGCTCAATAATTATTACAAAATTGTTTCGGAGCCAGAATTGGCCAACCGAACCCTGTTTATTAACCCGATATTGATCCAACGACCCGTATTAATTCTGAAAAATACTTTAAAAATCATTTTAAATATCCGAAAGCATATTTATGACCCGAGACTTCTTTATAAATGATATGTCATTGATTACATGATGTATTATGTGTTATACGTGACTTGTTGATTGACTATCGGTCTATATATTCGGTGTTTACTTGGTTATTGCATAACTTTCAATCCGTTAATCGGATTTGGGTGAAACGAAGGGTAGATAGAAGTATGTGTTGAATAGAATCCTATGAGTTGATGATTGATAGATGCTTATAATATGTGAGCAGAAGAGGCAAGACGTAGGAATGGGAAACAGGTAGTTGAGGAGTAAAACGATTGTGATTGGAAGCGAGTGCAGGATAGTAAGCTAATACCAGGCAAGTGTTCTGAATTTTCTCGAGATATTGTAGTACTTGATAGTCTTGTTGACATTGCAAGTGCTTTGAAGCACAGAAACCTAAACCCTAATTTCAGTTATTGTTCTTGAGCCATGAACCATATTCTTTCTAAGCCATTGATTATTGTATACCCAAACATGAACCACAAATCTACGATACTACTCCACAAATACATACAAACTAAATACCAGACACTGAACTGAATTATTATATACTCAACCCATGGTATCTTATGCTTTGAAAGACCAAATTCTTGAAACCCTAAAACATTGATTCCTTTGTTATCCAATTCTTTCATTACCCAACATCCAAGCCTTGAAAGTACCTTGTTGATCCACACAAGGGTTGAAACCCTTTCATTGTTAAACACTCACTGTTGTTAATGATTCTGATTATTGTTTATTATTGTTTAATTTTGTTATTATGTTAGAATTGGATTGTTTTTATAAAATTGTGGACCAGATTCGTGGTCAGACCATATAATGGTCAAGTTAGGCCAATGTGTGCCTTGGATCCAGTAGTTAGAGCAATGCTGTGTGCTTTGCTCGGGGTTAGTGCATGACTGATCAGCAGCCTAACCTTGGTTTTAAAATAAAAATATAGTATCCAATTCTAAATCATAATCCATTGTTCACTTGATATCATAACCATATTCACTTGATGATCATTATTCTCAGTTTTGTCATTATGACTTGCTGAGTTAGTTAGCTCATTTGTGCGATGTTGTTTATACTCTTTCCAGTTAAGAAGGAACCAGTTTATAGTAAGGATCCCCAGTCCAGTGCGAGAGCTAGGGATTAGGGCTGTTGAATCTGAGCTAGTAGGCTTCTTTTGGAATAATGTAAATTTGTAAAAGTTTGTAATATGTTTAATACTCAGTTTGAGTTTGAATGGTTGGGATTTAATCGGTATGTAATATATTAGTGTGTTTGTCTTGTGTGCATACTTTAACCTGTTGCGATCCGTGGTAGTTGGTAAGTAGGGTCATTGCATATTATTATTATCTTTAGTATTGTTATAAGCAGGTTATAAATAAGGTATGTGTGTGGACCCCAAACTTCTGACCCGGGTTTGGAGGGCGCCACATATCAAGCTTTTAATAAAGGTATAAATCTTTGACCCATATTTATTTAAGGTTTAAGTTCAAGAATCTTTTGGAATATAGTTGTAAACCTAGTTTTGGTGAATGCTTGGTTGTAATCTTGATGTTTAGTTAAGTAGATTTAAGGTTGATGATTGTTTCCAGAAGAACATGATGTTCTTGAGAGTATTTAGTGTGGTGATGATGATTTGATGATTTTTGGTGGTAGTATAGAGATTTAAGGCATAAAAGAAACTCGGATCGTAATCGTAATATTGCTAAAATGAACAAAATATAAGATTAAGTTTCTGCAAAAACTCCCGAATATATAAACTGTATTTACTTGAAAAATAACAGTTTATTATGATAGAAAATGTTATAAGGATCGTTTAGGCACTTAAATCACTTGATTCTAATTTACAGATCAAAAGTTATGACCGTTTTACTAAGAGTGATTTACGCGACAAAAACTGCTACAAATTACGAACTTTGGAAATAAAAATGATCGGCTTAAAAATGTTCATAAATCATGAAAGTTTTACAGAGAGTATTAACTAGAGTTACTTAACTTCTACAAAAATTTCAAGTGAAAATAAAGATTTTTCAATATTATAAAAATATTGGAGCCAAGACCGCGCGATTAGAAAGCCGTTAGAACTCATAAGCGGAGCAGCCGATGAAAATATAAACGGACATAAGGTACTTCGAAAAGGAAGCGACCGTGACATGAATAAGTACTTACAGGAATAATAAGGGTAAAATAAGTGAGAATACAAATATTAAGTAGCATATGAGTTCGAGTCGCCGTAAATTAGAACGGGACCTAAAGAAACGGTTTGTGTTTATGGTTATAGATTTTCGAGCGGACCCTAGAGCATCCTCACCTGGAGATACCCAGGAAAGTTTACGAACCCAACTCCATATACTGTTGTGTTTTGAAAGGATTTTTTTATTATCATTGCATAAATACCATGTTTGCCATGATATTTAATAATTGAGCTTTCACATAATGTAGCGATGTTGTACGATACATATATGTCGTAAAATGTTTAACACCGCCACGAGCATGACGTATAATTATAAGACCGAGAGTCGGTTGAGATTTTAAAATAAAAACTCGGGAATCATTCCGGTGATATTTTAGGATGATTAAAGTCCGTAGTAGTTGTATTCTAAGGGACTCGGTGTCCACTTGCGAAACATTAAACACCATGAACTTTTATTAAAACGATTTTCAAAAATCGTATTCCCTCAACTATATTTAATTACCCGGATGATGGATATTAATTCATTTATTCATTTAAAATAGGAGAATTATTCTCCAATGATTATTTAGTTCAAACTCGATTAATTAATAAAGATTACATCAATTATTTAAAACATAAATTAGTTGAGGAATATTATTTCAAATATTCTTTTAAAAGGTATAATTATTCGAGGTTTAATTATTTAATGATAATTAATTAATTAATTAATTAATTATTAAATGATTTATTATGATTAAAACATCATAAAACCTGATTTAAAAATACTTTCTGAATTTCAGAAAATCATTCGAATAATTTCAAATCGTCGGAGAATGTTATCTCGACTTATTTTTAAATATTTTGAATATAGTTTCAAAAGAAACTCCCCCTTATTTAATTATCTGTTGACAACTCACATCCTTAGTACTTCCTCCAAAATTTTCGGAAGTATATATATATATACACTAATAAGATAAGTTGTTTCTATCAACAAGCAAAATGCTTGGGGAACTTCGATATGGTTCGAGTTCCAGAGATATGATAGGATTATTTTAAAGGACAGGGGAGGGGTATACTCTAGTACTATGTGTACTAGGGAGACTACCAAGGGTACCTTAGGCGAATGTACTCTATGTACTCAGGAACTAGTAGAAAAGGTTACTATTTCTGTAGTATGATTGATCATCGTATGATGTGGCTCCAGTGAATATCCCAAGTTCTTTCAATTGGAGTTGAGATGCAATATCGTAACCCAAGCCTAGGTGTTGGGTTTACCATTAAGGTATTTGCAGGATAGTAAATCCACTAAAGAATTATTTTCTAAAGAAGGTGTGTATCACCAAGGAAAATTAGTTTTGAATAAAACGTATTTATCATATATGACGTTATACTTGAGTTTATCATACAGTCATTTCATACTATACATTATTATGCTGGGTATTATAGCTCACACTTATTTTCTTAAATTGACACAACACAACAGTGAATCAAGATGCCTATATGAAATTCACAGCCAGGAAATGGGTAAGAAACAACCAGTTGTTCCATAGGATGTTTGGTGTTGTACCTCAGGTTGACCGAATAAGCTGGATTGGTTTTCAGTTGTACAAATATTTGGCCGGCGGACTAACCTTACTTAGAGGTTATTTCCCCGGTAAGACTTAAATACTTTTGGGTTGTAATAACTATCACTTTATGGATTGATTTACTCTAGTAATGAATGGTTCATTTCCAAGACAATAACCTATAAGTGTGTGTGTGATAAATGTGGGGTTGTAAAAGTGTGAGTATTTATATATTGTGATACGAGATAAATGTTATATAGTATTCAAGATGGTGTGGCCTCCTAGATCCTTGACCCCGGATTTTGGGGCTTCTTGTTCTTTTGCTCAACAACATGAGTGACTGGAGTTTGAGCTTCTTGTTCATCTTCAAGCATTCTACTGTCATTGACCATTAAGGCACTAGATCCATCTACTACATGTCCTTGGTTTTCGTTCAATGACTTTCTTTACAACATCTCAAGCTCATATGTTTTCAGAATCCCATATGAGACCTTCAATATCATTCTGCTCAAGTCTCTTCCTTCTCTAACAGTAGATATCTTATGTTCAAGATGGTCATAAAGGGTGAGCAAAAACTTTAGGTTAACCTCCTCAGTTACATAATATTTATCATAAAGTTGCAAGTCATTAATCAATTTGTTGAATCTTTCAAAAACTTCAGTAATTCCTTCGTTAGGTCTAGCCATGAAGCCCTCATATTGAGACACTAGTATTCTTCTTTGATTTGATCTGACTTCCTCTGAACCTTCACACAAAATTTCAATCTTCTCCCAGATTGCTTAGCAGATTCACAATTGATAATATTATTGTACATCATATTATCAAGTAACTCAATTAGTATGAGTTGTAGACTACTATCCAGTGCAGCCTTTTTATTTTCAGGCTCTATGTAGGTTAAGGGGTCTTTTGGTGCATAATGTGCCGGAATGACCATATCTCCATCTGTGGCTTCTGAAACCCTTTCCATAAGTATGAATGGTCCAGTTTTAAAGATTTGAACATACATAAGATTGGTCATCCTTATGAACAACATCGTTTTCTTTTTCCACAAAGTAAAGTTGATCTTGTCAAAGACTGGTATTTTAATACTACTTAATTCTGAGTGCTCATTCTTCCAAGTTCTTTATATGTTTACTTTCAGATTTTGCTCTGATACCACTTGTTAGATATTGAATGCTTTGAAATGTAACACAAGGGGTTGAATGTGTTTTTTGGATTTTTCTTGGTTCTAAGCTTTATGATTATGGTTTGAACAAAGCACTTTAAGGAATGTAGATATTATGTTTAACAGAATTCACACAAACACAATATATCAAAAACTCACTTAATTATATTAATCAGGTTTGTCTTGCTATAAATCTGTGTTCTTAAGAAAATAAAAACTCAGTATCTATCTTGAGAGAATATAAGAAAATCTAGATTTGTTTGTTACTTGTAAACTAAGGACCTGTGCATGCTTTATAGACTAGCAACACGGTTTTACAAAACTTGCACTAAAATGTACTAAACCAATTTCTAAAGAAACCTTGTTTATTTCCTTTTCTAGTGTTATAAAATCAATGCAGAATCTTGCGGGTCTATGACCACCCTTTGTCCAGTTAATCTTGGCCTTTGATCTTGTATTCTTCAAGTTGCTTTTGTAGACTTTCCAATTCAGTGAATGATATATTTGTTGACTGATAATCTTGAGTCTTGAACATGTCTATATTCTGAATTTGAGATAGTATGTCAAGATCTCCAATAATTCTATAGAGAAGTGACATATCGATAAGAACAATGATTTATCGATATCTCTGAGTTCTCTATAGGTATATTTGACTTATTGTGGTCTCTAGTTCTTTACATGTGAAATGACTTATCGATATGTCTGAGATCTCTACATGTAGAACTGATTTGTCGATATCTCTGAGATTTCTATATACACAATTTGATTTATCGATAACTCTAAGATCTCTATATGAGAAATTGACTTGTCGATATATCCAGTTCTCTACATCTTCATTTGACATGTCGATATTTCTGAGATCTCTGCATGCGGAAATGACTTATCGATATCTTCCAATTCTCTATATCTTTATTTGACTTGTCGATATCTCTGAAACTTCTTTATAAGCCATTTTGAACTTCTCTACAAGTCATTTTGGACTTCTCGAATGACTTCTCGATATAACTTGATTTGTGACTTGTCGATATCTTGACTTGGAACAGTTTTCATAGAATGGATTTATTCAACTCCAAGCTTCTACATGTTTTCTCTGAGGCATGATCATGACTTTATTTTTTTCCAGAGTTTAATCCTTATCTTGAAACTATTCACAGAAAAATGCCCCAGTCTAATATACCAACCATTTTTACAGACTCAAGAAATATAATTACAGAATACATAATTGATTATCAAACAACTTAATCTTAGGTTTGTCAATGTAACTTAGTCTTGTTATTGTACAAGATTAGTTCCTGAGCACATGCCCGGTTAGATTATAATTTTTTTATAAAAATATGTTTTAAAATATTTTAATTTCAATATGTATTATATTTATATCATGTTATGATGCTGAGAAATAGAATTAAATTATAATATAAATGCTTAAAAAGAGTATGATAAAAATTATAATATTTTTTATTATAACTTTTTTATGAATTATAAAAATATATAATAAATTGATTAATATTTAAAATAGTGGAAGAGAAAATTAGTGAAGACTTCCAAAGTGAGGAGGCAGAAATGAGAAATGAGGAAGAGATAGAATGAGTGGAGGTTATAAATGAAAGAAATTGAAAGTATAATTAATTAGGGGAACATAGTGACACATGACATCATGAAATTAATGTGAGTTTGACACATAAGATTTGATGATGTCAGCTATTTAATGAGAGCTTGACACATCAGTAAGGATGACATCAGTTATACTCTCTTTTAGTATAATGTAGACATGCATGTCTTGCACAACAATGATGTACCATGCCCTCAAGCGCTTGTTCCTCTTGCAAGGAACTGACAGTTGAATGTGTTAGATAACTTGCCTCCCCAATAGCTGGATCATTGGAAATTGTACTCCCATCTTCAATTGACAAAGCAATTTCAGCTAGGATTGTTGTGGCGCCCTTCAAACCCGGGTCAGAAGTTTGGGGTCCACAACACATACACAATATATAAACCTGTATATGAAATACTATTTGCAATGACCCTGCTTTACATAACCACGGATCACAATAGGTTAAAGTATAAAAACAAGTCACAACCTTAACTTTTATTACAACATACCAAAACCCAACTAATTTAACTTACAACTATTAAAGAAATTATTTTTATAATCTTACTATCTCACTACCGTAATAAGCTCCTGCTAGCTCGATCCAACTCAATCTTGAATCCTAGCTCGTACATTGAACTGGAAAACCTCGCTATTAAATGTATCCTTCTTAACTGTAGAATACATAAAAAGATTCGTAAGAGTGAGCTAACTAGCTCAGCAAGTCATAATAACAATAATTGAGGTTAAACAATGATCAAACGAGATGATTCAGAGGAATCAAGTTTCTTGTTAAATAATTGTTAGAATTGGATATTCATTTTAAGTTTTAAAACCAAGGTTAGGCTGCTGATCAGTCACGCACTAACCCCGAGCAAGGCACGCAGCTCTGCTCTAATTACTGTATCCAAGGCACATATTGGCCTACCTTGACCACGAATCTGGTCTGACCACAAATCTGGTCCACATAAGAAAACTATCCAATTCTAAAATAGTTCAGTATGATAAACAATATAATTCAACAAAACAAGATCATAATCAATGATGATAAAATATTTGAATAAAAGCGTAATGCAATTCATGGGTACCATAAGGGTATATCAAGGTATGTAATAGGACTGGTTTTCAGCCTGTAACAGAATCAGGGATTAAATGAGCAATGGTTTCACAAAGTTTAGTTATTTGATGTTATAAGGTATGATTGAGTATAAAAGTTTCTGTATATTTAAGCAAGTATGTTCCAGTGTTTGGGTGTATGGTGGATATATCTTTGTTGGGTAGTATTGTATTGGTGTGGTTTAGTCACTGGTAAATCAACAAGGAATATTTCACAAAGAATAAGGCTTACGGCTCAAAGATCAAATGATGTGGCTCAGATTCAAGGCTGAAGGTTTCAAAGTACTTATAATATAAACAGAGCTATTTTGAATACTTAACAATATGTCACGAGAGAATTCAGGAATATTTGCATTATATCTCGAAAAAGTTTTAAAAGTACTTGCCTTGAAGGGCTTTACAACTATTACTGATCAACTCTGTAGCTCAGGCTTTATTGTCTATCCATTAGATCACCCTGGATTTGACCTCAACACTTAGGTCCTTTGATTGGAACCTTACTGAGCTTTTTGACTGACCACCAAACTATCTTTCATTCAATGCCAATTCTCGGGCCTTTCGACTAGAACCTACAGAGTCGAAATACCCTATTTTAGACTTTCAATTATGCTTGACATATCCTCGCTAACAATCTACCCGTGCGTTAACAAAATCCGACTCACATACATTATTGTATTAAGGCATCAGTTAGGGTTCACGTTCTCGAAAATCGGTTCGGTGTTCATTTTTTCCGAAAATACCTATACTCATCCTTGTACGTAAATAGGGTTATTGGTTTTGGTAAAACGTTTCATCACAACATACAATCAAGTTCATATAAAGTATAAGAATATATGTATATTCATTCGATGTCCCGATAATTACTGGATATGCTCCCGTGTTTTCGTCGTGTTTTCGTAGTTCGATTCCCCGGAAATCGGGAAGCACTTCCTCTATTTATCGGACTAACCCGTCGAAACAATTCGACGTCAATCACAACAATCAACCCAACAACCAATCAATCATTACAATCGCAATCCCAATCTCGAATAATAATATTTAACTACATTTCACTTCGGACTCATAAATAAAATTTGTACATTATTACTTATTTATATTAAAATATTAGGACTCAGATAACGATCATCACGGTCCACCGTTGGCTCGCCAAAGCTTATCGGTGACGGCGGCAAAATTCGTCGGTACCCGAATAATTCGGATGTCCATTATGAATTTCACCGATAAACTTCCGAATAATTACAATTTAATAATATGAGTAATTATCACCATATTCACTCAAATTTTTCCAGAATAATTCGAATGAATAATATAATAATTATTGAAATAATTTCAGGAAGCAATCGAATAATCCATCAAATAACTGTTCGAATAACAGAGCAAGAATTAGCAAACCCCGAACCACCACCACAAGCATACACGCGCGGGTGGCCGGAAAACTTTAATCGGAAGCAACAAAAACCCAGGAAACACACTTTACATCCAAACGCGCACACACAGATTACACGACACACATAGACTGGGAACACACACAACTGAATTCATACCTGGCACACACCACCCCACCATAGTCACCTTACCGAAGAAACTGGCGGCAACAAGGCGGCCGGAGGTTGTTAGAAGAGAGAAGAACAACCTCGAATAATACAGGACAGGGGAGGAAAATAAAAAGGAAAGAAAGAGTGGGAGTGAGAGATAGTAGAGAGACGAGATTCATTAATCGGGAGTAAGGGGATGAACACAGGGGCTGTATTTGTGTCCTGTGTTTTTAGTTTTATTATTTTATTTTATTTTCTCTGCAGCAACCAACTAGTAACAGCCATGCCTCCATTGCATTGCTAGATACCTGACACGTGTCCTGAACTGCCAAATCTCTATTTTTGCAGCCCGATTTTACACCATACTGCGCTCTTTAACAAACAAATATGCGGGTGAACATAATCCGGAAAATTACCAAAATAGATTTAAAATTTTCGGAATAATTAAAAACTAATAAAATAAAATTTTCAAAATTTTTAAATTATTTTTGAATCGCACAACATACCCGCATTTAACAATTAACGATCTGAGTTACACTTAAAACAAATTCAGAAAATTACGAAAATAGTCTGAAAATATTACAAATATCTCGAAGTTTAAAAAACCTAAATTTCGTAATTTTAAAATAATTTGTGAAACGCAGTTTATACCCGCTTTTATCAATTAAACGAATCAACGAGCGAGTGAAATTAATCTCAAAAATTTCCAAAATAATTTTAAAATTCTCTGAATATTCCAAATTTAAATAAATATGAGTTTCATAATTTTTGAAAAATTCTGGAATTAAATACAAATTTTAGAAATAAAGGCAATCAGAAAATGATACACGGGTAAATAATTGATAAAATATTGATTTCTAAATTTTATAAAATCCCAAAAATAATTATTGTAATTATAAAACCATTAAAACAATTTTAGAGACAATCCACATATTTATACAAATAAATTTGCATTAAATTTACTTTAAAAGTGGAAATAATTCAATACAATTCTATAATTAATTACGGGGACAACCCGGTACACCATAAACCACACATACATAATAATAAAATAACACCAAGCTGACAAAACTATACACATACTTTATTTGTTTAATACTTCCACAATTACATATTTAAATAATTCAAAAATACACGAGTCGTTATATCATTTCCCCCTAAAAAGATTTTGTCCTCAGAATCTGATCTAACTAAACAAGTGAGGATATTTGTCAAGCATATCTGACTCTAATTCTCAAGTAGACTCTTCTACTTAATGATTTATACAAAGGATACTTACTATCAATATAGACTTCATTCTTAAGGACTCACTCATAACGATTTAGGATTTGGGTAGATCATTCCACACAGAATAAGTTTAGATGAGAGCCCATTGGCTCCTAATCAATGACTTGGTTCAAATCAGGAACATATCACTTTAATATTGCCACATAGAACATACTATAAAATTTGCTGCAACTGCGGTGACAATATCAGGAGCAACTTTATCGATCTTCCTCGATACCCAAAATGAGTACATATATTTAGGACTCAACTCGTCCCCTCTAATCATATCTAACCAATCTCTCTCAAGGTGAAACTTTTATGAATACCTATGATCCTATCTCTATATTCATACTTCTTCGATGCAAATCTGCCTTCTTTCTTTGTCTACTCCGAGCTGTTTTAATCAATATCACTATGCCCTTGGTGTGCTGAATTAACTTAGGATTTGACAACTTCCTTTCTCCCACTTTATCTCAATAAAGTGGGGACCTACACTCGCGTCCACATAAGGCTTGGTAAAGTGGCATTCTAAAGCTGACATATATGATAAATGATCATCCCAGTTTTCCTTAAAATTCAACCTCTCAACATATCTTATATTTCCTGAATCGCTTCCTTACTTTGACCCTTCGTTTAAGGGTGATAGGCGGTGCTCATTTTCAACTTAGTTTCCAAACATTTAAACATCTCTTACTATTTTCCATCAGTTAAGGCTGAAAAGTAATCTCATATATTCACTTCTTATCACCTTTAGGTATTTGACCTTCATATTCCACTCTTTCCAATTCTTCTTCTTTTTTTTATTAACTCCTCAGTGGTCTTAATTACATCCGATTCTTTCTTTCTGCACAAGGAATCTGTTACCATACGACTTTGTTTACGTAGTTGTTAATGGATTAATCAGAATCTTTTGTTAACCTCGGTCAAAATTTCATACTTGAAAACTCAACGTATAGTTGCTTTCCTTCTAATCTTTGGAGGAAAATCCTTGGGCATTCCACACAGACTTTCTTATTCTTTGAATAGCTGAGGATGTTATCAATAAATACAATTTTCTTATCCAAGTACTCCTTATACACCATGTTCCTTAATTCCCTATAGACAACTGATACACTTGTTATTTCACATAATATCACTAGAGCTGGCAATGCTCTTAACTCATTTTAATCGTAATCTATGATATGTTCTCAGGTCGGACCTTAAGTTAATCCTCGAGACATAACACACTTCTTGAATTAGGTCTCATAAGTAATCAATTTCTTATAGGGGTCACTTTTTCTTATTCGTTGTTTGGATAAACTCCCGATAATCAGTAAACAATCTCATAGTTTCATCCTTTTTCTCTAACAACATCACTGGTACCCTTTATGATACGCTTCTTGTAAAACCACTCCTTGGTCTGCCTTGTCCACGAGGCCTATGATACTTCATCTTAATTCTTCGACATGTCTAACACTTCCTATTCCATTTTGAAATTTGCTTCGTATAAGTGATTATCCCTTTTTTTAAATTTCTGTATATCTTGGCATTTCTTAAATAAATTAAGTACTTTATATTATGAATTTCCTGTAGGATCTCATTTCTTAATTCTTTTTACTTGTAGAATCCGGGTGTTGGAAGAAAACCTAAAAATATCGTGATCGTTCTTCTGGGCGCATAGATTTTCTTACTAAACTGTTAAAATCCTGATCCACTATCTTCTCTTGACATCCTATTATTTTATTTTAATAACTTAGACTAAAAGGTCATACTGTTCTACCTTGCTTCCTTTGGATTATAAATATGACTCCCAATTCCAACTTCCAAAATTCTATAGATAATTTTCCCGGTACAGTCTCTAGGTTTACTTTCTTCTTTTTGCTTATCATTTACCACTACATTTGCTTTTCCTTGTATATACATACTTCAAACTCTTATGGTCCGTATAGATCTTACACCTTTCTCCATACATATCATGTTTCCCAATCTTTCAAAGCGAATATCATTACTGCTAGTCCCAAATTATGAGTAGGATTCTTCTGCTCATAAGGTTTCGGTTGTCTGGATGCATATACAATAACTTTATTGTGTTGCATCAACACACATCCTATTTCCCTATGAGAAGTATGACTATAGAATACAAAATTTCCTTGATACTTTCAAAGTAATAAAGCAGGTGTTATAACCATTCTTTCATTTAACTCCGCAAAACTTTCTTCACCCTTCTCCATTTCATATAAACTTCTTGCTTTTCCTGGTTAGCTTCGTCAAAGGTATTACAACTTTCAAGAAATCTTGCACAAATTTTCAATAATAACCGGTCCATGGTAAAACTTCTTACTTTTGTTGGTGCTTTTGGTCTTTCTTTATTCATAGTAACTTTAATTTCTAATGGATCTCCTTTGGTCTCCTCCTCACTGACTATTTATGCTTTCTGCCATCAAAACTTTCACCTTGTAAACTTTTCATACAACTTCTTTCTTCTTTGACTTTCCAGCTATCATTAAATGCTTGCATGGTCCTCCTTTGACTTTAAGTAACATAAATACAACTTATTCGGATCTTCCTTCAAGATTCTGTTCATCAAGTTTAAATATTACTAATATATCGGTTAATCCAATTGACAATACTAGAATTTTATAGCATCAATACTTAGTTTTGAAAATTATCCTTGATATGTCCATAGCTTCAATCTCCAATTGATAACATCCAAAGCTTAAATTATCTTAGAAAATACTCTGCTTTTTCATCTGATCAAATAAATCATTAGTTCGAGGTAACGGATACTTGCTCTTGATAGTAAACTTGTTGAGCTTTCACTAATCGACAGATAATCTCCTACTTCCATCTTTCTTATTAACAAATAATACCGGTGCACCTTATGGGGTACACTGGGTCTAATCGCTTCTTCTTCTAACATCTCTTGCAACTGCTTTGCTAACTTCCTCATTTTAACTGGTGCCATTTTTTGTAAGGCCTTGGTTAATGGCTTCGTCTCAGGTGCTAAGTCAATCGCGAGCTTCATTTCTCTATCTGGAGGAAATGTTGATAACTCATCTGGAAATATATCTTAAAACTCCTTAATTGCTATAAAATCTTCAAATTTTGTTTGCTTCTGACTTTATTTATCACATAATCACCATAATGCTCACATCTTGATCACTGTAATCATCGTTAACAAATTCTTTACCCTCCTTCTTCCTTTATACCTCATCATATTCTTAGTTAATGACTTCAGAATTATCTTTTCATCAAGACAGTCTATCTGGGCATCACGCATAAATAGTTAGTCTATTTCTTATAATAATGTCAAATTCTCCTTTCTTAAATAATATTAAATCCTCACAAACTTATTTCCAGAAATCTCAATCCCACCATTGGTACTCACTTATTTAACAATTACATGATCTTGACTTGCTAGTCCATTAATCATGATCTTATCAATTCAACACGGTAATTCATTTTATCAAAAAAACCTTGGGAGCTAAACAATCAAGTTGCTCCCATATCTTTCAATACTTTACGCATAAGGTATCCATAATAATCATTCACGTCATCACAGCCGTATTCTAAATAACATATTTCACAGGAGAATCGCAAATTCTCGTTCTCGGAGACGTATTCCTTATTGGAGTAGATTCCCTTGACTCTTAATGCATCCCTGACTGGGGCTAGTGATTTGCAATCCTTGTCATATGCCCTTGTTTCCTTTCTATGCATGAGAGGTAGATGGAACCTTACCCGCTTGGTTCATAATACGTTGATTTTTGTTTGAAAAACTCTTGCAAAGAACGACAGTACAACGACACGACTAGAAGGATTCACAATTTAACAAAATTAGAGTTGAAAAGAAAGAAGAAGTAATGATTTAAATATGAATGAGACAACCACATTGGTACTTAAGATGGCCAGTCTTTCGTACCATATGGCATACAACACATGATTAGGTGGCGTCCCACCTGACTCTTTGTCATTCCTGACAAAACGTCTCACCATAATACTGCTCGTCCCAATCAGAGAGCAAACTTGAGGGAAAGAATTAAATTTAAAAGGAATGAAACATTCTCCTTTTTCTTATCACCGTAAAGAATCTTCAAGGAAAGAAGTTCATACATATTTAGGATTCAAAAAGAGAATATACACTATAATATTGCAGAAAAGAATGATACTATTGGTCACCATCCACATTTCACTTGTATTCACCTTTCGAGCTTGTTCGATCATATCCCCATGGTGTCATATAACAACTTTAGAAGGTACGCTAAAATGCCTTCTCAAATTAAGCATTATGGTAGATTCTTACTTGTTAAGTCTTGCGTCTCTAACATTGCACCTACATGTATAATACTTTAACAATTCGATCATAATTGCGTTCCTACCAGATAACCTTGAGTTTCCTCTTTTTAATTTAGAATAACCACGAATTATTCAACATAACTATCCTTTTGTTAATAATATTCTTCTTTTAGAAAAGTCTGGAAATCTTCCCAATCTTCTTCGATCATGCCCAGGATCCTTTTAAATCAATATATTCTTTAAACTTTAATGGTCTTTGCAACTGGATGAATAATTACTCCGTACGCGGATTCTGTTATTAATCTTGTCAAACAATATTTGCACCTTACCGTTAGGAATAATCAACTTCTTCATAATCGTGAGTTACTTTGTTCTCTGAATTAACAATACTAAGTCTGAAACAAGCATCCTTCCAGGTGATCCGGGGCTTTTAGCAAACAAGAACTCAAGTAGTAACTTGACAACCAATGTTTAAAACTCATTTTATTCAAAAAGGCTTTTAAAAATTTTGTAAGGAAAAATCTTTTTCAAAAACTTGTTTAATATTTTTGAAAATCACAAATCTGGTTGTCCTTACTATATGAGTTGGTTGTTGCCCTTCCTACCTATCACAAGGTACCAAATTAAAGAAACGATCACATAAAGGTCCGTTCACTTCAATCTACCTTCTCTCCTTTATCGGGTCCATTTGCCTTCCTTAATCGACGAAAACTTTCAGTTGTCGTTGCATGTTATCTTATTCGTAGCTTCACATCAAAGCTTCCATACTGGTAATACTCCCGTCATCAACTTTGCAATCATTAAGTGGAACAGACTATCCAATAGTCAACAAGTCGGCTAATGTCACATCACCTTGTTACTATAAACATATCACATCGTCATAACACCATTATCTAACTTCAAGAAAGTTCCAGATCCATAATCTCCTCTAACTCTCTTTTCAATACTTATCTAATCCATTCCACAAGCTAGTCATGAATGGCCTAATCACTAATGGCTTCTTTTAATCTGGTAACAGCTATCCTCCGGAACACTTAAATCTTCTTTCTGAACTTCTTCTTACCTTTATTTATATCTCAAGTACTCACCATTTACTGTAACTCTCCAATCCATCATTGTAGGTACTGTTGCTTCATAGGACGAGTTTTAAACTGGGGTATAGAACAGGGTATAAAGTAAACTGAAAAGATACACTCACAGCTGAATGTTTAGTAAAAGAAAAAGGATAAACAGATGGAGGTTCTTAAATAGGTAGTCTCATATCAATAGGTGGTAAAATAACGTAGAATAGCTTGAAGAGGTGCAGCTGTTATAACAGAAGGTAATACCATTAATACTGATGGAAGAACAAGGTGCAAATCAAATCTGAGAGAAGATGATGATCCTCGAACGGAAGGCTCCAAACAATCAGATGATACAGGGAAATCAGGATCTGCCATTGCCGTTGTCTGGAAATCACCTCGCAAGCTAAGAATCTCGAATCGCAACATGAATCGTACCAAAAACCTACTATACATCCGTACTCAACCTTACGACGTCTTATTTTTCTATCTCTTATTCTTAATCCTAACCCTCTACCCAATCCCAACAATCTAGGCTTTTTTTGGTGACTTATAACTTGTAGCTCTGATACCAACCTGTGGCGCCCTCCAAACCTGTGTTAGAAGTTTGGGGTCCACAACACATACACAATATATAAACCTGTATATGAAATACTATTTGCAATGACCCTGCTTTACATAACCATGGATCGCAACAGGTTAAAGTATAAAAACAAGCCACAATCTTAACTTTTATTACAACGTACCAAATCCCAATTAATTTAACTTACAACTATTAAAGAAATTATTCTTACAATCTTATTATCTCACTACCGTAATAAGCTCCTGCTAGCTCAATCCAACTCAATCTGGAATCCTAGCTCGTACATTGAACTGGAAAACCTCGCTATCAACCGTATTCTTCTTAACTATAGAATACATAAAAATATTCGCAAGAGTAAGCTAACTAGCTCATCAAGTCATAATAACAATAACTGAGGTTAATCAATGATCAAACGAGATGATTCAGAGTAATCAAGTTTCTTGTTAAACAATTCTTCGAATTGGATATTCATTTTAAGTTTTAAAACCAAAGTTAGGCTGCTGATCAGTCACGCACTAACCCCGAGCAAGGCACGCATCTCTGCTCTAATTACTGGATCCAAGGCACACATTGGCCTACCTTGACCACGAATCTGGTCTGACCACGAATCTGGTCCACATAAGAAAACTATCCAATTTTAAAACAGTTCAGTATGATAAATAATATAATTCAATAAAACAAGATCATAATCAATGATGATAAAATACTTGAATAAAAGCGTAATGCAATTCATGGTTACCACAAGGGTATATCAAGGTATGTAAGAGGACTGGTTTTCAGCCTGTAACAGAATCAGGGATTAAATGAGCAATGGTTTCATAAAGTTTAGTTATTTGATGTTATAAGGTATGATTGAGTATAAAAGTTTCTGTATATTTAAGCAAGTATGTTCCAGTGTTTGGGTCTATGGTGGATATATCTTTCTTGGGTAGTATTGTATTGGTGTGGTTTAGTCACTGGTAAATCAACAAGGAATGGTTCACAAAGAATAAGGCTTACGGCTCAAAGATCAAATGATGTGGCTCAGATTCAAGGCTGAATGATTCAAAGTACTTATAATATAAACAGAGCTATTTTGAATACTTAAAAATATGTCACAAGAGAATTCAGGAGTATTTGCATTATATCTCGAAAAAGATTTAAAAGTACTTACCTTGTAGGGCTTTACAACTATTACTGATCAACTCTGTAGCTCAGGCTGTATTGTCTATCCATTAGATCACCCGGGATTCGACCTCAACACTTAGGTCCTTTGATTGGAACCTTACTGAGCTTTTTGACTGACCACCAAACTATCTTTCATTCAATGCCAATTCTCGGGCCTTCCGACTAGAACCTACAGAGTTGAAATACCCTATTTTAGACTTTCGATTATGCTTGACATATCCTCGCTAACAATCTACCCGTGCGTTAACAAAATCCGACTCACATACATTATTGTATTAAGGCATCAGTTAGGGTTCACATTCTCAAAAATCGGTTCGGTGTTCATTTTTTCCGAAAATACCTATACTCATCCTTGTACGTAAATAGGGTTATTGGTTTTGGTAAAACGTTTCATCACAACATACAATCAAGTTCATATAAAGTATAAGTATATATGTATATTCATTCGACATCCCGATAATTACTGGATATGCTCCCGTGTTTCCGTAGTTTGATTCCCCGGAAATCGGGAAGCACTTCCTCTATTTATCGGACTAACCCGTCGAAACAATTCAACGTCAATCACAACATTCAACCCAACAGCCAATCAATCATTACAATCGCAATCCCAATCTCGAATAATAATATTTAACTACATTTCACTTCGAACTCATAAATAAAATTTGTACATTATTACTTATTTATATTAAAATATTAGGACTCAGATAACGATCATCACGGTCCACTATTGGCTCGTTGAAGCTCATCGCTGACGGCGGCAAAATTCGTCAATACCCGAATAATTCGGATGTCCATTACGAATTTCACCGATAAAATTCCGAATAATTACAATTTAATAATACGAATAATTATCACCATATTCACTCAAATTTTTCCAGAATAATTCGAATAAATAATATAAAAATTATCGAAATAATTTCAGGAAGCAATCGAATAATCCATCACATAACTGTTCGAATAACAGAGCAAGAATTAGCAAACCGCGACCACCACCACACGCATACACGCGCGGGTGGCCGGAAAACTTTAACCGGCAGCAACAAAAACCCAAGCAACACACTTTACATCCAAACGCGCACACACAGATTACACGACACACAACAGAATTAACATATGGCACACACCACCGCACCATAGTCACCTTACCGGAGAAACTGGCGGCAACAAGGTGGCCGGAGGTTGTCAGAATAGAGAAGAACAGCCGCGAATAATACAGGACAGGGGAGGAAAATAAAAAGGAAAGAAAGAGTGGGAGTGGGAGTTAGTAGAGAGACAAGATTGATTAATCGAGAGTAAGGGGATGAACACATGGGCTGTATTTGTGTCCTGTGTTTTTAGTTTTATTATTTTATTTTATTTTCTCTGCAGCAACCAACTAGTAATAGCCACGTCTCCATTGCATTGCTAGATACCTGACACGTGTCCTGAGCTGCCACATCTCTATTTTTGCAGCCCGATTTTACACTGTACTGCGCTCTTTAACAAACAAATATGCGGGTGAACATAATCCGGAAAATTACCAAAATATATTTAAAATTTTCGGAATAATTAAAAACTAATAAAATAAAATTTTCAAAATTTTTAAACCATTTTTGAATCGCACAACATACCCGCATTTAACAATTAACGATTCGAGCTACACTTAAAACAAATTCAGAAAATTACGAAAATAGTCTTAAAATATTACAAATATCCCGAAGTTTACAAAAACCTAAATTTCGTGATTTTAAAATAATTGCTGAAACACAGTTTATACCCGCTTTTATCAATTAAATGAATCAACGAGCGAGTGAAATTAATCTAAAAAATTCCCAAAATAATTTTAAAATTATCAGAATATTCCAAATTTAAATAAATATGAGTTTCATATTTTTTAAAGAATTCTGGAATTAAATACAGATTTTACAAATAAATGCAATCAGAAAATCATACAGGGGTAAATAATTGATAAAATATTGATTTCTAAATTTTATAAAATCCCAAAAATAATTATTGTAATTATAAAACCATTAAAACAATTTTAGAGACAATCCAAATATTTATACAAATAAATTGGCATTAAATTTACTTTTAAAAGTGGAAACAATTCAATACAATTCCATAATTAAATATGGGGACAACCCGGTACACCATAAATCACACATACATAATAATAAAATAACACTGAGCTGATAAAACTATACACATGCTGTATTTGTTTAATACTTCTATAATTACATATTTAAATAATTCAAAAATACACGAGTCGTTATAATTGTGGGGGAGTTGTTCCTGCATGATAAACCTCCAATTGAATCGAAGAGGATTTGAGTAGCTCCCCCTCAAGAGTATTACCCTCAAACCTTGTAGTATATGAAGACTATTGTGCACATGAAGGAGCAATTGGAACCTGCACAGGGTCTTAGTAAAATTTGATGAAACCCCTGTGTTTTTTATGGTGTCATCAAGGTCTACCTCAACATGTATCCTCTCACGATCTAAAGAGTGTATCTGAGTGGTGAGCACAGTTTCTTGAACTGTGTCACATGATGCTGGCAAGGCTTGAAAAGTTGATTCAAGCCTCTCATTATAAGATGAAGAAATTTGAGAAATGAGATGAGTTAGTTCAAAATTATTTTTGACAACTCCCCCTGAATGAATGAGGGAGTTTCAAGTGATGTGCTCTCATTGTGTATGCCAACCAAATGACTTTTTTCACCCTTTTGAGAGTGTTCAAGAGGGGGTGCAGACTCTTGACATGATGCATTGGGGAGAATGCTTATTTTAGTAGTGACACCTTGTTGAGAAGGTGCCACTAGAGTCTATTGTTTCCCCATTGTTAGAACTACATCTATTTGAGAAGATTCAGAGGTGGCAATTTGAGTGGTCAACTCAACCTTCCTTTGTTTCTTTGGATTTCTGACCAAGGGTGACTCAGTTTATTTTTGGTCCTCACCACTCTCAGTGACAACTACCATAGGTGTTTGCTTTCTCTTTTTTTACTAACTCCATCCTTTTAAGAGGATGAAGTAGTTGGCTTCCTAGCAACTAATGGTTGTGAAAGAAAGGTCTTAGCTGAGGATGGCCCCTGTTTGCTATCCTGTTTGTCTACTTCTACAGGTGTAGGATCCATAGCTGTATTAGATATTGCACTTGATCTCATATCAGGCATAGCGTAAGGGTAAGTTCTATATCTCTCCAACATGAAGTCAGTGACATTTAGAGCTACCTTTACCAGATTCTTTGTAGTTAGTGAACCACATAAAATTTTGAACACATGTTTACAATTGCCTATTTGATTTCTATCTATTCCTTCAAGCATATGAATGTCAGCTACTTTATAATTTTAAGTGGAAAGTATAAATCTAGGGAAAAAATCCATTTACCTCTACTTACTAAAGGCATTGTCAGCCTTGTGCTCAGTTCTTCCAGGATCAACATGCCAACATTGAGGTTCCTGTTGTGTGCTATGAAATGCACCAACTTCTGCACCATATTGGATATATTGTCATAGCCAGTCTTTCTGCATGTGTATGCTTTAATGATAGATTCAAAGATGAAAGACCATTCTCTTCTCATATTCTTCTTTTTCATCCTGGCCATAATCAATCTTCTTACTGTAGTTTATGAAATCCATAAACTCAACCAACTATTGTGTTGTTGGAGCCTTCACAATGCTGTTTGTAGGAATGCCCAAGGCTTAATTGAAATCATAAACATTAAATTCCACAAGAGCACCTTGAATTATGCAGTTAACTACCAAAGAGACTGTTTGGTTCTCATGAACAATTGTATTTACAACAGCTGAATTCCAAAACTCATTGAGCACATCCAAATATAACAAAGGATTTGCAGTTGAAGCTCCTGCAAGATAGGAATCATAGAGAAATTTGACAAAGCACTTAAATTTATCAGGTTCTTAGTTTGCATCCACAAAGGGCAAGTAGTTGGTTCCATCCTTGGGGATAACAACTCTAACATTGTTGGAAGCCATGGAAAGTGTTTGAGTTTGAGTGGGTAAGTGTCTAGAGAAAGAAAGAGCTTGAAACAAGTAAGAGCGGTGAAGATTTACAGAAACTATGTCAATTGAGTCCTCAAAAGCGTAAAAAGGGGTTATGTCGAGAGGTTTGGGTATTTATAGGGTAGAGATGTGACTTGTCGAGAAGTAAGGAATACACAGTTAATATTTGCTTATCGAGAAGTCACGTGAATTAAAAGAGTCATGTCGAGATGACGCTATCTTGACTGAGAACTAGATAGTGACTTATCGAGATGTAGAATAAAAACCCAGTTTATCCTAATTGGACTACATTATTTCAATTTAAATTGAGTAAATCAATCATAAAATTAGAATAGATTTTATATCAAAAGTATTTTACTGAAAAAATTTATTAAATTAAATTATTTCAGATCTGAATTATCGAGAAGTATAAAATTTGTACTTGTAGAGAACTCCATATAGATAAGTATATCGATATCTCTACAATTCCATCGAGAAGTCACCAAGAGACTAATCAAGAATTCCATCGAGAAGTCATGAAAAAGACTTATCGAGAACTCTGTCGAGAAGTCTTAAAATTACTTGTTGAGAAGTCATTTAAACTTATCGAGAACTTAGTTCTCTACATACCTTTGTTCTTTTTCAGTTTTGTCTTATATTAATTTCACATATTGAAACTGTGGATTAACAATTAAACAGCTTTCCTTAGAATTAGAAAAATTCTAAGTTAAATTTGAATTTTGAAAAATAAATCTACAAAGAATCCTGAAATATTTATAAATCATATTCCAATTAATTTCCTAATTAAATCAAATTAATTTTGGTTTATTAGAAATTAATCTGCTGCAACTTTTTAGCTGAGTTCTTGCCTTTAGGATGAAGAATTTAATATACCAATTTCACTAACAAGTCTAGTGAAAGTTGCTTCATCCAAAGGTTTAATAAAAATATTAGCTAATTGTTGTTTTATCGGAACAAAAATAAGCTCAATAGTACCATTTGCAACATTTTCTCTAATAAAATGGTACCTTACAACAATATGCTTAGTTCTAGAATGATTAACTGGATTAACAATAATAGATATGGCACTCGTATTGTCACACATGATTGGAATCTTTTGTAACACTAGGCCATAGCCCATTAATTGATTTCTAATCCAAAACATTTAAGCACAATAACTTCCAGCAGCTATGTATTCAGCCTTAGGTGTGGAAGTTGACATGAATTGTTGTTTCTTACTGTACCAAGATACAAGTCATTGACCATAGAATTAACAGCTTCCACTAGTACTATTTCTATCTACCCTACATCTAGCAAAATCTGCAAATGTGTATCCAACAGCTTCAAAACCAGTTACCTTAGGATACCACAATCCCAAGTTTGTTGTTCGCTTCAAATATCTGAAAATCCTCTTTACAGCCATCAAATGTGATTCTTTAGGATTTGCCTAAAATCTAGCACACAGACATGTTGTAAATATGATGTCTGGTCTGCTAGTAGTTAAGTACATCAAAGATCTAATTATTCCTCTGTAACCTGAAATGTCTACACTTTTTCCTTTCTTATCTTCATCCAACTTGATAGTTGTAGACATAGGTGTTGATGCAGGTGAGCAGTCAACCATTTCAAATTTCTTCAGCAGATCTTTGACATACTTGGTTTAACCAATAAAGATGCCATCACTTCTTTGACTAACTTAAAGGCCAAGGAAGTAACTTAGCTCTTATCATGATCATCTCATATTCACTCTACATGAGTCTTGAGAATCTTTGAAACAGTTTTTCATTAGTAGAGCCAAAATCATCTACTTAGATTTGAACTAGGATAATGTCATCACCATGATGCTTGTAGAATAGAGTCTTATCAATTGTCCCTCTAGTGAATCCATGTTTGAGTAGAAATTCTGACAGAGTGTCATACCATGCTCTAGGTGCTTGCTTTCGTACATAAAGAGCTTTCAACAGTTTATAAACAAAGTTTGGAAATTCTGGATCTTCAAAGTCAGGTGGTTGTTGAACATAGACTTCTTCTTCCAATTCACCATTAATGAATGCACTCTTCACATCCATTTAATACACCTTGAAATTTGAATGTGCAGCAAATGCAAGAAATTTTCTTATTGCTTCAAGTCTTGTAACTAAAGCAAAGGTTTCATCATAGACAATTCTTTCATCCTGTGTGTAGCCTTTGGCAACCAGTATTACTTTGTTTCTAGTCATAATTCCATTTTCATTCATTTTATTCCTATACACCCATTTAGTTCTAATGATACTTCTGTTCTTTGGTACAGGAACCAATTCCCAAACTTTATTCCTTTCAAATTGATTTAGCTCTTCTTACATAGCAGTTATCCAGTCAGGATCAAGTAGAGCTTCCTCAGTTTTCTTAGGCTCAATTTGAGACAAAAAGCATGCATGCAAGCATTCATTTGAAGTGGCACTCCTTGTTGGGTTTCCAGGTATAAAACGTAACAAAAATAATAAAAAAACCCTAAGAACAGAATAAACCGAAACCCACTGCAGGATCCATGCGAAAAACAATATTTAATTCACGGATGAGATGTTTACCTTAAAGAGCTTTACGATTATGGTTGTCAAAAGGAGATCATAGTTTTAACTGAACACCATGTATCCCGCCTTAACGATCTACGCCGTAGAGGTATCCACACGAAAGTTGGTACGGAGGAAGCGTGTACTAGCACCAAGAACGGACCTGTTTGCCCCCCCCTCTCTCTCACCTTTAGTTGCTCGAGTTTTATGTTTTTATCTAATAAAAACGTAACACTAATTTTAGCCTTAAGGATGTTTTTATACACAGGCCAAAAATAGTCCTCACCCTAATCCAAGTTAGAGTTTATTAAAATCTAAAATTCTATTTATTTAATAATTAAGTTTAACTCAATTACTAAATAACAACTGAATTTCGGATTTAAAAATATACAAATTTGAAATTCATTTATCCCATTAATTAAGTCCAACTTAATTAATAATAAATAATTTAAATTTCCTTTTTAATTCAAATCCGAATTTGAATGAAATATTCCTCCATGCTTTCTTTGTGTGACCCTATAGGTTAATATTACGTTGGCAATAATTTAAATATCTCATATTTAAATTATAAATAATGAGTGGCATCTAGTAATACATCATTGCTACCCAAGTAATAATAATTAAATCGGTGATCGATTAAACCTTTCGTAAATAATGTATAAATAATATAATCCCTTTAACCAAATATTATAGATTAAACTCGTGGCGTGTTATGTGTCATCATCTTCATGGTTTAATCCAGGTTTCCTTGATCAATGAGTAGACTATCATTTCAAATCAATATTTGAGCACGACGCCACACATTTCATAGTCTAGCTCACACAAGAGGCCAATAATATCTCTCCAATAATTAGGAGGGTTAAATCCTTTCTAGATCATTCATATTTCTCACACGATTCTTAATATACCCGAATTCCACTTTTATCATTACCTGGTCAAAGGCAACTTTTGATGTAATCAAAGTATATTAATCATCGTATAAAAATATAATAATTTCAAGTCGAAGGACCATTACATCATTATCACTGTGAGAATTACTTATGACATAATAGACATATAGAATCTCACATTGGGTCTATCCAGCACCATGTATATTTACATCTGCCTGTATTTTTGACTTTAGTATCACTATACCTATGATCAATGAGATGTGATCATCAGTCAACAAACACACTAGTCTTAATGCATTATTATTGTCCCTTAATAATACTCGACTAGGGATATTTGGGAATATCGATACTATTCACATAATCTCATTTCTAAGTCACGTACTTAGATATATAGAATTTATATCATATTTCAAGGACATTTACTAATCTAATATTTATATCGCAGTGAATTAAGACTTAATAAATTATTTAAAAGAATAATCGATAGAACAAAAATATTTATAATCCAAATGTCATTAAAAAAATATAATAGTGTTGTCTCTAGGGCACAAACACTAACAATCTCCCACTTGCACTAGAGCCAATCACCCATGTATCTAATACACATGGAACTAGTATGACCGTCGTGCTTCTGCTGTGACAAATCCTTAGTCAGTCGGTCTGCACCATTATCATCAGTATGCACTTTACATATATGTATATCTCCTCTCTCATTAATCTCTCGAAGAAGGAGATATCTTCTAAGTATATGTTTTACTCTGCAATGGGCCCTTGGTTCTTTAGCATGCGCAATGGCTCCATTGTTATCACAATAGAGGTCAACTGGATCTACGATCGATGTAACCACACCAAGTCCCGTTATGAATTTCCGCATCCAAACAGCCACTTTGGCTGCTTCACTAACAGCAATATACTCATCTTCCATTGTAGAATCAGCTACTATCTCTTGCTTTGAACTCTTCCAGCTTACAGCACCTCCATTAAGGAAAAACACAAAACCTGACTGAGATACTGAATCGTCTCTGTCTGTCTGAAAGCTGGCGTCAATTTAACCCTTTACAACCAGCTTCTCATCTCCTCATACACCAAGAATGAATCTTTAGTCCTTTTCAAGTACTTAAGAATATTCTTGACAGTTGTCCAGTGACCCTCACCCGGATTAGACTGGTATCTTCTCATCATGCTCAAGGCATACGAAACATCAGGATGAGTACATATCATCGTATATATTACAGATCCAATTGCTGAAGCATATGGAACTTTGCTCATACGGCCCTTATCATCTAATGATTTAGGGCAGTTGTCTTTTGAGATCAATATCCCATAAGACATTGGGATATACACTCTTTTTGCCTCTTGCATCCCGAAATGATGCAATACTTTGTCAATGTATGTACTCTGACTTAGGCCGATTAATCTTCTTGATCTATCTCTATAGATCTTGATCCCTAATATATAGGTAGCATCGCCTAAGTCCTTCATCGAGAAACTATTTCCCAACCAAATCTTTACAGCCTGTAGAGAAGGTATGTCATTCCATATTAGTAATATTTCATCTACATATAGTAATAGGAATGTCACATGGCTTCCATTAACCTTCTTGTAAATACATGGTTCATCTTCGTTAGGAATAAAGCCAAACTCTTTGACTGTTTCATCAAAACAACAATTCCATCTCCTTGAGGCTTGCTTCAATCCATAACTAGATCGAAACAACTTACAAACCATCTTAGAAAACTTTGGATCAACAAAACCCTCAGGTTATATCATGTAAACATCCTCTTCAAGGCTCCCATTTAAGAAAGCAGTTTTGACATCCATTTGCCAAATCTCATAGTAGTAGTAAGCAGCTATTTCTAGCAAAATCCTGATGGACTTGACCATAGCAACTGGTGAAAAAGTCTCATCATAGTCTATATCAAGTATTTGTTTGAAACCTTTTGCCACTAGTCACGCCTTATAGGTCTGTACTTTACCATCCATGTCAGTATTTTTCTTGAAAACCCACTTGCACCCTATAGGTTTTACCCTTTCAGGTGGATCAACTAAAGTCCATACTTTATTTTGATACATGGATCCCATCTCGGATTTCATGGCCTCTAGCCATCTCTCGGAGTCTGGACTGTTCATAGCTTCTTGGTAGGTAAGAGGCTCATTGTCACACCCCCAACTTAAACAGCAAAATAAATATAGCTATTACATCATTTTAATGAAGAATACACAACCAACTCTAAGATCTTACAGTTTAGGGTTTAGAACAGCCCAACACTACCAACTATTACATCTGATTACAAATACCGAGTCCTCACAAAACTATTATTACTTATTCTACCTGAGCTCGAACATAAGCATCACCATCACAGGTCTTACGGGCAGTCTGCTTGAATCTAACCATAGCTGCTAGCTGTAATATCAAGGTAAAGCAAAGAGTGAGCCAAATGCTCAACAAGTGCTAACAGTACGATACAAAACATAAATTGAGATATACTTTTAAGAATGACAATGAAAAGACATAACTAATGATAACGAGAGATAAAACTATGTGAGATGGCATCATTTTTGCTTGCATCAAAACAATTTTAAAATCATGTCTTAATCAAAATCATTTTATGACGCTACGGATTACAGGCGGTGATCAGCCGCAAAGTAATCCCGAACCTCGCTGGGTTCTAAAACATTAACGGGAATCCCTAGGCAACTTTTAAGCCTAATATAAGTGTGGAAAGGACTCGCGTCTCAGTCCAGATCCACTATTCAAGAAAACATTTATCCCCCTTTGGGACTGAAAAACCCACATTTTATTTATTTAAAAAGCTGATGCCGAATTGTAACAAAATCTCTTTTAACAGTAAATATTTTTATTAAGGGATTATAGATCAACTCGAATCACGGGAAATATGGTACTAAATCTCAGGGCCATGATTCATAAAACTTTACTCTATTAGGGTAACCAAAAGGTTTTCATATGTCAAAACTTGGACAGGAAAATATGGTGAGACTAATGGATAATATGAAGGGGTAATGCCAAACTGGGCTTAAAGCAATGGTTTCTCGTTAAGGTACAGGTGTTGGATCATTAAAAAGATAAGCTTCACGAATACTATGGGTGTTAAGGTAATGATCTCTAGCTCAAGATGTATATATATATCAGAATTGTCAGGCTTTAGGATAGGAAAGAGGGTATCAATCAATGAGGAATCATGTTGGTAAGTTTCTGACTATCAGAGTTCAAGGTAAGGTTCTATAGGGGTTCAAGTATCAGGATGAGATATCAATACTTAGGAATCATCAGCATGTTAATCAAGAGGATCAATCAAGTAATATAACAACTCTTTATTTTATCATGGCATTTATCTATCATGAAAAGACTTTTGAACTACTTGCAATCCATACTCGAGGGTTCATGGCATTTCTATATAATTCAAAGATAAGCGAGAGATATGCTTGATTTAAACATATCAAAATGACTCAGGATAATTACATCGATATATATGAACTGTTTATAGTAAATACGAAGGTCAAGTTGAATCACTTGCCTTGAGATAGGCTGGTCTGGTCTGACTGGTAGGAGCAACTGGAGCTTCACTCGACTTTTATGGCAAGTTTTCCCTCGTCTCGAGATCCTACATAAATAATAATAATCCTCATTATAATATATTCTTACCATCTTAACCTATTTACAACCCAAAATTAAACATGGATGGCACTTAGGCCTATACACACCTAATTTATATCCACCTTTATATTTCAAATGTACACACGTAGCCACATAATCACATATCGTATATTAATACCAAATAACACCATAATGCAACACTAGGCTTGGATGATCTCGACTCACAACTTAAGTCACTGGGTCGCTAAACTAGACAAAGTCTTCAAATTTTGGCTCCCTAACTCGATGTGCCTTTCCTAAATTATCCAAAACCTATTGACCCTCACTTGTGCCTTTTGCTCTACTAACCTTATACTATCTTACAACTATGGTGGTCGACCTAATACTCACTTCTAAGTGTTCTAAAACAATGTGATAAGTGATAGTGCTCACTGGTGCAAATTTCAGAATGACAACTATAGTTTCTTGAGTGCATTAGACACTCTTAAACTACAAGTTTTCCTTCAAAACTTTTACACAAGACTCTCCTGACCTAAGGGCATCTCACAAACTTGATATGGCTCAAGGGCCTGGCTTGGGCCTTCTTGGGCCTAAGCTAAAAGTCCAAGGTTCCCCTATTTTTCTGGGCATAAAATGCCCTGACTTGAATTAACTTGTGACACATGGTTCTAACTCATATCTATGAACTATGGTTGGAAAAACTTCTCTGACACTCCCTCTAACTAAGGCCCAATTGGGCCTAATGAGGGCCTACCCATAACATGGTCAAATCTCCCTATTTCTAAGTTGCAACAAAACTGTCCCCTGCTGGACAGATTTGGTTATTCTACTTGTGCACCTAACCAAATGACATGCAAACCTCCAACCAACTCCTAAAACCTTTTATATACTCCCAATAATAACTTCTGGTAGCTTGGGCCTCAAAGTGCACACCAATGACATGGTCAAAACTCACTCTAAACCTCAGGGTACTAAACTAATTTTCTGCAGAAACTATAACTCTCATTTCTCCAAGGTTTTGACTTGACAAACTCAACTACCAACAACCCAATACTCAAACCAAGACCTAAACATGGTATTCTACTGAACTAACTCCCTTATTCTCAAAATAACCTTGGTGAGATCATCCTTACCTAAGGTACAATTATGGCAAAACAAGAGAATCTACACTTCACAAATCACAAATCTTCATGCTTTTGAAACAATAAGGTATGCATTTTTTATAAAAGATAATCACGAATTATTACCATGCAACAAGAAGCATAAATCAATATTAACACATTATACCTACTGAAATTAAGGCTCACTAACAAAATCTTTCCAAATGATCAAAATCTTACAACATTCTAAGAGAAATACTCATGCATGCATGCCTTCGGGTTTTTCAAACCAAAACAACACATTTTCTACATATATTCCATCTTAAAATTGACATGCAAGCCTAGCATAAGGTATACCTATATGATCACTTAGCATGCAAGGAGTTTTATCAAATTTTCACCACAAAATTCAAGTCATTATCACATAAACATGCAAAAATTGATCAAAACAACAAGAATGATTTCAAGGACCATTCATTCGGCTCCCATATGGTCATGGCCGAATGAAATGGATGGAAATGGCCATTAAATCATCAAGAGTTTCCTTCTCAAGACTTGGAATTTATCCATTCCTTGTAGTCCTCTCAAAAACAACCTTAAATCCATAAGAATCAAGATTGTATTTTGAGTTTCACTAAAACCTTTACATGCAACCCTTAAACTTAAAATTTCTACTCAAAACTCTTTGAAATATGAATGATCATGGTATGGGAGATAACATTTACTTGTATAAAGAGTAGAAGCTTGGTGGAGAGATGAAGAAAAATGGGGAGGGGGTGGTTCTCGACTAAACCCGAGAGTGAGAGAGGGAGGGCCGGGAGTGAGGGAGGAGGAGGGAGAGAAGAATGAGTGTGGTGATGGTGATGAGTGAAAATGACTTGGATTTTTAGAGACTTTATAAAATAAAATACAAGTTCAAAAATTATAAAATTTATACCATAAAATAACTTGGATTTTTAGAGACTTTATAAAATCATTTTCAAAATTTGTGAACAAAATACCTTTTAAAAGAAAAAATTTCCAAAGATTAGAATATTCCTTATAAATCATTAATAAAGAAATTAAATAAACTCTTGCTTTGAAAAATCATATACTACACAAATCAAATTTATAATGCAGAAATTTTCACTCACACTAGCGTACCATCACTGAATATATTTTCATTTGACTTTAATATTATATCAAATCCATAAATAATATTACATAAAATGCCGGTCGTAACATCCTCTCCCCCTTAAGGGATTCTGTCCCCAGAATCTAAGAGAAAAGATGAGGATGCCGGGAACACATATCAGACTCTAACTCCCAAGTCGACTCTTCGACCTTAGGGTTCCTCCAAAGTACTTTTACTAACTTTACTGACTTATTTCTAAGACTCTTTACTTGCTAGTCGAGTATTTTAACCGGTTGCTCCACAAATGACAGGTCCGCCAGAATTTCTACAAGTTCATATTCTATCACATGGCTAGCGTCAGGATTGTACTTCTTAAGCAATGACACATGGAACACATTATGCACATGCCGATACTGAGGTGGTAAGGCCAACTCGTAGGCCACCTTTCCTACTTGACTCAAAATCTCAAAAGGACCTATGTATCTAGGTGCTAACTTCCCTTTCTTACCAAATCTCATCAACCCTTTTCTAGGTGACACCTTCAGCAACACAGCTTCGCCAATTTGGAATTGAACGTCCTTACGCGCTGGATCCGCATACTTCCTCTGTCTATCTTGAGCAGCAAGCAACCTTTTCTGAATTAACTTGACCGAGTCATGCAACTGTTGTACCAATTTCGAGCCAAGAATTCTTCCTTTTCCTACTTCATTCCAACTTGTTGGTGATCTACATTTTCGCCCGTACAAAGTTTCGTATGGTGGCATGCCGATACTGGAATGATAGCTGTTGTTGTAAGAGAATTCAATCAACAACAAATGATCGTCCCAACTTCCTGCAAAATCGATTGCACAACTGCGCAATATGTCTTCAATTGTTTGAATTGTCCTTTCACTCTGGCCATCAGTCTGCGGGTGGTACGCCGTGCTCATATTCAACTTTGTGCCGAGACATTCCTGAAATTGCTTCCAGAATCTCGAGTTAAATCGGGGATCTCTGTCTGAAACTATTGATACGGGTACTCCATGCCTTAGTACGATTTCGCGCACATACAGATGAACCAACTTGTCCAATGACGACTTCTCATTTATTGGAAGGAAATGCGCCGACTTCGTAAGACGATCAATTATAACCCATATTGCGTCATGTCCGGATTTCGTTCGCGGTAGTCCTACTATAAAGTCCATAGCAATATTTTCCCATTTCCATTCTGGAATCTTCAGGGGCTGAATTAATCCGCTTGGTCATTGATGTTCTGCCTTTACTTTCTGACAAGTATAGCACTTCGCAACCCATTCTGCCACGTCTCGCTTCATATTTGGCCACCAAAAGTTCTTCTTTAAGTCTCGATACATCTGGGTGCTTCTCGGGTGGATTGAAAATTTCGAATTGTGGGCTTCATGGAGGATCTCATTCTTTAATTCAGGTACATGGGGAATCCATATTCTGGATGAAAACCTTAGTATCCCTTGCTCATCCCTTTGAGTATTAATCTCCTCTCCAGATAACTGATTCTTCTCTTTTTCCATTACTTCCTCTTGACACTTCTTTATCTTTTCCACTAGTGTTGGATGAAAGGTCATTGCACGACAAACTTCCTCGACTTTTCCATAAGCACAAAGTTCCAATTCCAATTTTTCGATTTCTTCAGATAACTCTTTTGATGTTATCATCATATTCAATCTATCCTTCCTACTCAGAGCATCGGCCACTACGTTCGCCTTTCCAGGATGGTAATTTATCGAGCAGTCATAGTCCTTGATCAATTCCAACCATCTCCTCTGCCTCATATTGAGCTCTTTCTGAGTAAAAATGTAATTTAAACTCTTCCGTGTAGATTTCACACTTCTCTCCGTAGAGGTAATGTCTCCAAATCTTGAGTGCGAACACTATGGCGGCTAGTTCCAAGTCATGCGTCGGGTACTTTAACTCATGCGGCTTCAACTGTCTTGACGCAAATGCGATTACTTTACTGTGTTGCATCAACACACAGCCCAAACCCTTAAGCGAAGCGTCGCTGAATATTACAAAGTTCCCTTGATCATCTGGAAGTACCAACACCATGTTGGATTTTTAAACGCAGCGGGGCATGGCAAAACACTTTTACACATACAAAATCTAAATAAAAGCATATAAATCATGAATAAAAATTCGAGGGATCGAATCTAACCTTTAAAAAATAATTCGGAGACAACGATCAGAGATCCTTAGCAGTTGCTCCTCAAGTGTGAAGCACTCCACCGGTATCCACCAAGAAAACAATGTTAAGGAGGAGGAAGAAGGTGGAGAGAATTAGGTTTTCCAAACTTTTTGGGTTTTCGGGTTTGATGTGGGTTAGAATAAAATTAGGGTCTATAATAGTGTATTTATAGGCAAAATTTTCAGCTGAAATTTTCCCATAAATATTATTATAATTATCCCATTTATTATTCTCATTAATAATTAAAACACCTTTTAATCATTAATCTTTTTTCTAAACACTTTAGAAATAATTCTCTCTCTTGATTTAATTTCCAAAAATTAAATCCTTTAATTAATAATATTAAGAACTTTTCTTAATTAATTTATAATCAATTAAATCTCATTTAATCAATTATTAAATTTGCCAATTAATTATTTATTTCATAAATAAATAATTATTAGCCATTATTAATTAATTCCTCCACCATTAAATCATTCTCTTTTTATGGTGTGACCCTGTAGGTTCATTTTAAGCCGGTAGTAGAAATAAATAATAATAAAACTATTTTATAATTATTTATATAAATTCTCTAATTTATTAAATATGATTAATTAATTAATCACATTTATTCTACATCGTGAGTGATGCTTCTCAACATATCGCGACTATCCGGATAATATGAATTCACTGCTTAGAATACCAAGAACCTGTCAGTGAATAGTTACCGTACAATAAACTCCTTCTACCCTACAATGTCCCGATTAAATACAAGGCATGGATCTCGTGTCAAGCCTATCTAATTCAATCACTTGCTTACCATTTACTATGCGTAGTTCTATGCAAATTAGAAACTCCTTTCTAATTTCATTCACTCTGGCCAGAGATTCCTGAACTAGCATAAGTGGATCAGCCTTGAACATTCACTTCTTTCACTGGAAGGGGTAGATCCTTTATTGATCATACACTATCTTCGTATACAAATTCCTATACCCAGAAGAGCCCTAATAATTGTCCCTGGAGACTAAGAACTAAACCAAAGCATAGTTCAGTGTACACAAGATGACTATGATGACCTCAAGTCTAAGGATACTTGTACAACTATCACTATGTGAACAACTGCTGACACGTGAGTGAACTCCATCAGTTGTTCAGCTGTGCGAGTCATGTTCAGTGAACTTATTCTATAATAAGCACCTACATACTAGCTATAGTGTCACCACACAAATGTCTATGAGAACAGACATCCTTCATAATGAAGCAAGCATAGTATGTACCGATCTTTGCGGATTATTAATTACCAGTTAGTAATCCTATAACCAGGAACTCTTTAAGTTTAGAGTTATCATCTTTTTAGGTCTCACTATTATGATCTCATCATAATCCATAAAAAGCTTTACTCTAAACTATGGTATATCTTATTTAAACACTTAAATAGATAGAGCCCGTAATAAAATCAAAACAAGTCTTTTATTAATATCAATGAAATCAGAACAGATTACATAAAAGTTATTCCTAAATCCTAATACATGATTGGACTTAGGACATATTCCTTTCAATCTCCCACTTGTACTAAAGCCAATCACTCTGGTATCTAATACCCATCTCATCTTTATGACGATCAAAGTGACTTTCAAAAAGTAGCTTTGTGAGTGGGTCTGCTATGTTGTTATGTGTTTCAACTCTAATTCAATACAATACAAGAAATGTTACCGCGCTCCCACTAACCTTTCATAGACGCATGGTTCATCTACGTTTTTGATAAAATCAAACTCTTTGATTGTCTCATCAAAACGAATGTTCCATCTTTCGAGAAGCCTGCTTTAAACCACATATGGTTCGCAACATCTTACACACTAGGTTTTCATTTCTCTTGGAAAGAAAACCATCTGGCTAATTGCCAGATCTCATAGTCATAGTAAGCAGCAATCGCAAGCAAAATCCGAACTGATTTTAACAGGGCTACAGGTAAAAGGTTTCATCAAAGTCAATCCATTGCCTTTGTTTGAATCCTTTTGCCACAAGCCTGGCCTTATAGGTCTCCACCTGGCCATCTGCTATAATCTATCTTTTATATACCATATACATAGATTACATTCTGGATTTCATGGCACTATGCCATTTCTCTGAGTCAACACTACTCATAGCCTCATTATAGGTCACAGGGTCGTCATCATCAATGATCGACAACTCATTATCATTCTCAATGACAAGGCCATATTACCTCTTAGGTTTGCGAGACACTCTCCCTGTTCTATGAATGGGCTGTTCCACAAAAGGTTGTTCAGTCAGAACAGGTGTTTCCACTCGATCTGTAGTAGTTTATGCTTCTTGAACTTCATCAAGTTCAATTTTACTCCCACTGTTTCCTTCAAGGATAAACTCCTTTTCCAAGAAGGTAGCATGCCTGGAGACAAACACCCGATGTTCGGTGCAAAAGTAATACCCTAAAGTCTCTTTAGGATATCCCACAAAACTACTTTTACGGATCGATATTCCAGCTTATCTGGGTCAACTTACTTGACACAAGCTGGACATCCCCAAATCTTAACGTGTTTAAGATTCGGTTTCCTTACTTTCCATATCTCATATGAAGTTTGAGGAACAGATTTGGAAGGCACCTTATTCAGTAAATATGCTGAGGTTTCTAATGCATAACCCCATAGGAATACTGGAAGATTTGCATAGCTCATCATGGACCGAACTATGTCTAACAAAGTTCGATTTCTCCTTTCAGATACTAATCTGGAGGAGTCCAGTGGGAGACTATACCATTTACTTTGAGATAATCCAGAAACTCTCCGTTCAAGTATTCACCACCTCGATCTAATCGAAGAGTTATAATACTATGTTTGGTTGTTTCTCCACTTCATACTTATATTCTTTGAACTTTTCAAAGGCCTCAGACTTGTGTTTCATCAAACACATATCCGAATCTAGATCTATCATCTATGAAAGTAATGAAGTATGAAAATCCACCCATGGCATGCATAGACATTGGTCCACATACATCTGTGTGTACCATTCCTAGCAAATTTGCAGCCCTCTCTCCATGTCTACTAAATGGAGACTGCAGTGCCACTATAAACTGAGATTTTCATCATCCCTTTTATTTTATTAGTTTGTTCAATCTGAAGTAAATTATGTCACATTTATACATACCATTATTTAAAGCACCACGTCCATAAAGAATATTATCTCTAAGAATAGAACATTCATTATTCTCAATAATAAATGAAAATCCAGCCAAGTCTAACATGGGAATAATATTCCTCACAATTGAGGGAACAAAATAACAATTATTTCAAACAATAGTCTTGCCCGTAGGCCTATGTAAATGAAATGATTCTACATCTACAGCAACAACTCTTGCTCCATTTCCCATCAGTAGAATCATCTCCTCTTCCTCAAGAGTCCTACTTCTCCTTGGTCCCTGCAACAATTGCAGATATGAGAACCACAGGCGGTATCTAATACCCAAGTAGAAATGACATATTCACTTCTATCATGAACATACCTGAATCAGGAGCGGTAGTCTCACTACCCTTCTTCTTCAATTCTGCAAGGTAAACCTTGCAATTCCTCTTCCAGTGCCCCACCTTGTTACAGTGAAAGCAAACAACTTTGCTCTTGGGGTCTTCAGCTTTTGGTGGAACCGGCGTTTTCTCACCTACTTTCTTCTTCTTGGAAGAGTTCCTCTTCCTTTTCTTAGGATTGGAACCTTCACCAATTAGAAGAACATAACTCTTCTTAGGGGGAAAATTTGATTCCGCAGTCTTCAACATGTTGTGGAGTTCAGGCAGGCTGACATCCAACTTATTCATGTGAAAGTTCACAACAAACTGCGAGAACGAACTCGGAAGTGATTGCAAGACCAGGTCTTGGCTCAGCTCCCCATCCATGACAAAACCAAGTTGTCCAAGACGTTCAATCAAATTGATCATCTTAAGTACATGGTCATTCACAGATGATCCCTCCGACATCCTACAACCGAACAACTCCTTCGATATCTCATATCGAGCTGTCCTCCCCGCCACATCATACAACTCTTGTAGATGCATTAGGATAGTGTGAGCATCCATATGCTCATATTGCTTTTGTAGCTTAATGTTCATGGAAGCTAGCATGATGCATTGAGCAACATTTGCATCATCTATCCACTTACGATACACAACATGTTCATCAATATGTGCATCACTAGCAGGTTCAGTAGGCTTAGGTGAGTCAATCACGTATTCCAGCTTCTCAATCCTGAGAACAATTCTCAAGTTTCGAAGCCAGTCAGCATAATTAGGACCAGTCAATTTGTGAGCATCTAGTATGCTCCTGAGTGATAGTGCAGAAGACATAACGTACAAAGTAAATCTGTAAATGATAAACACATAACAACACTTAACAAATATTCGATTTCATTTCAAAACACTATATGAATCGGGTCTTTATTCATAAGTGGCTCCCACTAGTTTTCCTAATTTATTCAACCCCCTACATGAAAAATTAAGCATTCATAATGCTAGTGGGAATAGGGATCCTACATTCCATTACACAACCCCGGCTGTGGCACGAAACGCCATGTAATGTTCAATAGGCAGACAACTCTTGTCAATTACATCTTATGTTATTCCCTAATCAAACTTTAGCCTCTTGAATAATTGAGTCACGGCTGTGGCACGACAAACTCAATATTCTAAGTCAAGTCTAACCCAACATTCCGTACAATTGAATCAGTCCCCAAAGGCCCACGGCTGTGGCACGTAACGACCTTTAGATTCTTATTCAATGTACACATCTCTATGTAATAGACAAGTATTTCTTATTTCGAAATCAAAGCCCTCGGCTGTGGCACGAAACGACAATGATTCAAAAATAAGAACTACTTTCTACCATGTTGGAAGGCTATGACCGACACAAACCCGTTGTATCATTGGCCAATTACTACTTGATATTATTTAATTTTAGAGGAATTATATTACGTTACAATCATAATCATATTATAAAGAAATTCTTCCTTTTAAATTAAATATTTCAAATCAATAATCAATAATCAGATGATTCCCAGATCGGGTGGAGCATTGTCAAGAGGCGTCACTTAATAACCCTTTCTTACAGATAGAAATCTGTTGTTGACAGAATCATCCTTTCTCTCATATCGAAAATTCATATTCAATTACGTGTTTCATAAACACAAGAATCTCATGATTGTATTCATAATATTATTATTAAGGTTATGAAACAATTTCACTATACTAAGTTGTCTAACAAACGCCTTATGTTCATTTAAGTTCACCTAAATCTATCATCGCATGATAAACTAAGCATATATCACATATATCAACATGAATAAACATCAAGGTAGGCATGTTATATCATCTAGTACATTAGTCTAAGCATTATACATCTCTATGTATCACATGAAGTATTTAAAATCAATTCAAACGATCAAAAACAGCTTTAAAACACTTCATGGAATATAAACAGTTCAAAACTTTTATATAAACTAAAATTGATCACTCCATTAGATCCGTCTCGAAAAAACGAATCCAACGGTATATTGCACGCCCAAAACGGAGTTACGAAACTCCCATAAAATCAATTTTAAAATTAACAGACGGGCTGTAACGCATTACCGGAACGCGTTACAAGCCCTGTAACGCATTCCGGTGATGCGTTATAGCCTTTTAAGCCATTTAAAAGGTGTACCGCATTCCCTGAATGCATTACAGGTGTGTAACGCATTCCCGGAATGCGTTACACCCCTATATTTTTTTTCTTCAGCCGCCGCCGTCTTCTCTCTCCTCGAACTGCGTGCATGTCAGACCTGTACCTGCTGTTTCTCCGTGCAGCAGCACTCAACAGACAAATACACAGCAGTAAAAGTGCAGATATATACATACATACTTACAAATAATATATATATGATTTATTTAATTACGAATTTAATTGTAATAACTTCAAAAATTTATAATAAATAATCTATACATCATAAAATTATGAAAAAAATACCCAGACGATCTACAACACTTGTAGAACCCAGATCAACATTCAAAATTATTCTGAGAAACGATTTCTCATCAGACAAAATTAATCCCTAATATAACTTATAAAAATCATAATTAATTCATACAAGCACATAAAATTCTGAAATTTTTACCACAGATCTATATGCATACAACCTATGCTCTGATACCATTGTTGAATTTTTAAACGCAGCGGGGCATGGCAAAACACTTTTACACATATAAAATCCAAATAAAAGCATATAAATCGTGAATAAAAATTCGAGGGATCGAATCTAACCTTTAAAAAATAATTCGGAGACAACGATCAGAGATCCTTAGCAGTTGCTCCTCAAGTGTGAAGCACTCCACCGGTATCCACCAAGAAAACGATGTTAAGGAGGAGGAAGAAGGTGGAGAGAATTGGGTTTTCCAAACTTTTTGGGTTTTCGGGTTTGATGTGGGTTAGAATAAAATTAGGGTCTATAATAGTGTATTTATAGGCAAAATTTTCAGCTGAAATTTTCCCATAAATATTATTATTATTATTCCATTTATTATTCTCATTAATAATTAAAACACCTTTTAATCATTAATCCTTTTTCTAAACACTTTAGAAATAATTCTCTCTCTTGATTTAATTTCCAAAAATTAAATCCTTTAATTAATAATATTAAGAACTTTTCTTAATTAATTTATAATCAATTAAATCTCATTTAATCAATTATTAAATTTGCCAATTAATTATTTATTTCATAAATAAATAATTATTAGCCATTATTAATTAATTCCTCCACCATTAAATCATTCTCTTTTTATGGTGTGACCCTGTAGGTTCAATATTAAGCCGGTAGTAGAAATAAATAATAATAAAACTATTTTATCATTATTTATATAAAATCTCTAATTTATTAAATATGATTAATTAATTAATCACATTTATTCTACATCGTGAGTGATGCTTCTCAACATATCGCGACTATCCGGATAATATGAATTCACTGCTTAGAATGCCAAGAACCTGTCAGTGAATAGTTACCGTACAATAAACTCCTTCTACCCTACAATATCCCGATTAAATACAAGGCATGGATCTCGTGTCAAGCCTATCTAATTCAATCACTTGCTTACCATTTACTATGCGTAGTTCTATGCAAATTAGAAACTCCTTTCTAATTTCATTCACTCTGGCCAGAGATTCCTGAACTAGCATAAGTGGATCAGCCTTGAACATTTACTTCCTTCACTGGAAGGGGTAGATCCTTTATTGATCATACACTATCTTCGTATACAAATTCCTATACCCAGAAGAGCCCTAATAATTGTCCCTGGAGACTAAGAACTAAACCAAAGCATAGTTCAGTGTACACAAGATGACTATGATGACCTCAAATCTAAGGATACTTGTACAACTATCACTATGTGAACAACTGCTGACACGTGAGTGAACTCCATCAGTTGTTCAGCTGTGCGAGTCATGTTCAGTGAACTTATTCTATAATAAGCACCTACATACTAGCTATAGTGTCACCACACAAATGTCTATGAGAACAGACATACTTCATAATGAAGCAAGCATAGTATGTACCGATCTTTGCGGATTATTAATTACCATTTAGTAATCCTATGACCAGGAACTCTTTAAGTTTAGAGTTATCATCTTTTTAGGTCTCACTATTATGATCTCATCATAATCCATAAAAAAGCTTTACTCTAAACTATGGTATATCTTATTTAAACACTTAAATAGATAGAGCCCGTAATAAAATCAAAACAAGTCTTTTATTAATATCAATGAAATCAGAACAAATTACATAAAAGTTATTCCTAAATCCTAATACATGATTGGACTTAGGACATATTCCTTTCACACCGGAGCTGTTACCAACTTCTGCTTTAACTCTTGAAAGCTATCTTCATATTCTGCACTCCATTCAAACTTTTGATTCTTTCTGGTTAACTTGGTCAATGGCGTGGCGATCTTCGAGAAATCCTTGACGAATCTTCTATAGTATCCGGCCAATCCTAGAAAACTTCGCACTTCCGTAGGATTCTTTCGCCTCTCCCAACTCATAACTGCCTCAATCTTTGCCGGATCCACTTTAACTCCCTCATTTCCAATAACATGCCCCAAAAATTGAACTTCCTTTAACCAAAACTCACATTTGGTAAACTTGGCATACAACTTCTCTTGTCGTAGTATCTCCAATGCTATCCAGAGGTGCTGCTTATGTTCTTCTTCTGACTTAGAATAAATAAGGATGTCATCAATGAATACCACGACAAATTTGTCCAAATACTTCTTAAATACTCGATTCATCAGATCCATAAATGTGGTCGGAGCGTTGGTCAATCCAAACGGCATTACTAGGAATTCATAATGCCCATATCTGGTCCTGAATGTGGTCTTGGGAATATCTTCTTCTTTGATCTTTAATTGATGGTATCCCGATCTCAAATCAATCTTCGAAAAGCATTTTGCTCCCTTCAACTGATCAAAAAGGTCATCTATCCTTGGTAGCGGGTAGCGGTTCTTGATCGTTACCTTATTCAACTCCCGATAATCTATGCATAGTCGCATACTCCCATCTTTCTTCTTTACAAACTAAACAGGTGCTCCCCATGGCGACGTACTTGGTCGTATCACTCCCTTATCCAATAATTCTTGTAGTTGGCTTGCCAACTCTTTCATTTCTGCTGGTGCCATCCTATACGGGGCCTTTGAAACTGGTTCCGTGCCTGGAGCAAGGTTGATCTCGAACTCAATTTGTCGATCTGGTGGTAAGCCTGGTAGTTCGTCGGGAAACACATCGGGGAACTCGTTAACTACATGAATATCTTCCATGCTGGGGCTGCCTCTCTCTGAATCCATTACATATGCTAGGAACGACTCACAACCTTTTCTAAGTAACTTCTTAGCCTGAACAATTGTAAGAAATAGTTGCTCTTGCCTCTGCCCCTTAAATACTACCTTCTCTCCACTCTTCGTCCTTAAATACACTCTCTTGGTCTTACAATTTATCTGAGCGCTATTCTCTCCTAACCAATCCATTCCTAAAATTATATCAAACTCTCCTAACTTGAAGAGTATCAAGTCGGCTGAGAACTTATACCCAAAATATAAATCTCACACCTTGGACAAAATTGATTCACAGGAATCTTCTCTTGGTTCGCAATTACCACATTTACTACCTCACTCATAACCATTTTATCACATTGGAGCTTATCAACAAAAGATTCTGATATGAAAGATCTTGTTGCTCCCGAATCAATCAATACATTAGCTTTGACATTATTGAGTAAAAGTGTACCTGCTATCACTTCATAATTCTGAACAGCATCCATCATCTTTAGATCAAATGTCCTTGCTGTTGCTTGTGGGGTTGGTGCGGGTGGTGGAGGTAATGCCAATACCTCAGCTGGCACACTCGCACTAGTACTTGCCATATTCATTAGAGCTTTGACTGGTCCGGTTGCCTTGCATTCCCTAGCTATGTGTCCAGTCTTCCCACACTTGTAGCACGTAACTCCTGGCTTCGGCATCTTGCACTCATTTAACAAGTGTCCCTTCTGATTGCACCTATAACATGTCATGCTTAGCTTATTGCATACTCCGGGGTGCCTTCTTCCACAGTGCTTGCATTCCAGTCTCTGGAACCTATTTTCTCCAACTTGCCCTTGGCTTGCCTGGTTGTTCCCTTTTGATTCTTGCCTTTTTCCCAAATTTCCCTTCTTTTGAAAATTTTCGCCCTTCTGGAAACCAATCCTCTTTATATTCCGATCTTGCGAACTTTCAGCTTCAGACTTTTCTCCATAAAATGGAACCTTCCTCTTCTTGTTATCCCTCTCTTTCCTTAACTGCATCCCATTATTCTCAATCAGAGCAGCTTTCTGTACTACTCCCGCATAAGTTTCAAGCTCAAACATAGCCACCCTATCTCTGATCCAAGGCTCCAATCCTTGCTGGAATTTCTTTGCTTTTTCCTCCTCAGTGCTGGTATACTTTGTCACAAACCTTGACAACTCAGTGAACTTCTTCTCATACTCCAATACAGTCATGTTCCCTTGCTTCAACTCAAGAAATTTTAGCTCCATCTGATTCTGCATGTACTTAGGGTAATACTTGTCCAGAAATAACTTCTTAAATCTCTCCCAAGAAACCTGCTGAGTGACTTCCATAGCCTTTACTGATTCCCACCAATAGATAACTTCTCCCTTCAAGAAGTAAGTAGCATACGGCATCTTCTGATCGTCTCCTAACTGTACCAACTCAAAAGCCCTTTCCATCTCCTTGATCCATGTGTTAGCTATCACTGGATCAGTGGTATCATGAAATGCAGGTGGATTCACATTCTGAAAAGCCTTGAAAGTGACAATTTGTCTAGGTGGTACTGGTGGTTCAGGTGGTTGGTGTGGTTCACGGTTATCTTGGTTTTCAATTCGTTGTTGAAGAGTTAGTTGTTGTTGAGCTATAGCATTGGTTTGCTGTTGCAAGGTTTCCAGCAGTCGAAGAATATCTGGGTCTGTGGTGGAGGTGGTTGTTGGGTTCTTCTTTTTGGGAGGCATAATCCTGAAATAAGAGTTGTGTCAAAACATATATGAATGATAAAATGATTCGAGGGTATCGCATGGCATTCTCATTTACATATGGGGTCAAGTTTCCAAATTAAGCAGATATGATGATAATAACAGTTGATAGCAAATGGAAAAATAGCACATAATTATTGAAATTTTAAAGGTCACAGTACATAAGATTGGGACATAGTCTGTTTCTAGGAATAACAGGCTTATTTAAAGGAAAAACAGAAACAACTGGGGATTCCACAGAGTCTGACAGTACAACAACATGAAAGGTAAATGGAAAGAACTAAGGCTCCACTCCATCTGAACGGGGCTTGGTAATCTTTTCCTCTCGAAGGGTCTTCACAATGGTTTGGAGCTCATCCGCCACCATCTGAATGACATACTGGCTGGTGCGGTCCCGGTGCGCTGGCATCTCCTCAAGCTTAGTGTTGACGTACTGAACCAAGGTCTCAAGTCTCGCAGTCATCTGTTCCCTGGGCTTCCCTTCGTAGTTTCGGCTGTCCGGATACACGTTCTTCAGTTGGTCTATCAGTCGGTCGTACTTGCCCTGAAGCATGTCGAACTCGCGCCTCAACTCAGCATACACGGAGAAAGCAATAGTGTCGTCCGACCCAGAGGATGACGAGGAATGCGCCTTTTGCTGACAACCAATAAGAGGAGTATTAATAATAATTTACTTAACCTACTCTCTCGCATAATATCTATAACCTACACACAAATCCTATAACCTATTTGGGCTATCCAGGGACTCTAAACCGTAGCTCTGATACCAAAACCTGTCACACCCCCAACTTAAACAGCAAAATAAATATAGCTATTACATCATTTTAATGAAGAATACATAACCAACTCCAAGATCTTACAGTTTAGGGTTTGGAACAGCCCAACACTACCAACTATTACATCTGATTACAAATACCGAGTCCTCACACAACTATTATTACTTATTCTACCTGAGCTCGAACATAAGCATCAACATCACAGGTTTTACGGGCAGTCTACTTGAATCTAACCATAGCTGCTAGCTGTAATATCAGGGTAAAGCAAGGAGTGAGCCAAATGCTCAACAAGTGCTTACAGTACGACACAAAACATAAATTGAGATATACTTTTAAGAATGACAATGAAAAGACATAACTAATGATAACGAGAGATAAAACTATGTGAGATGGCATCATTTTTGCTTGCATCAAAACAATTTTAAAATCATGTCTTAATCAAAATCATTTTATGACGCTACGGATTACAGCCGGTGATCAGCCGCGAAGTAATCCCGAACCTCGCTGGGTTCTAAAATATTAACGGGAATCCCTAGGCAACTTTTAAGCCTAATATAAGTGTGGAAAGGACTCGCGTCTCAGTCCAGATCCACTATTTAAGAAAACATTTATCCCCCTTTGGGACTGAAAAACCCACATTTTATTTATTTCAAAAGCTGATGCCGAATTGTAACAAAATCTCTTTTAACAGTAAATATTTTTATTAAGGGATTATAGATCAACTCGAATCACGGGAAATATGGTACTAAATCTCAGGGCCATGATTCACAAAACTTTACTCTATTAGGGTAACCAAAAGGTTTTCATATGTCAGAACTTGGACAGGAAAATATGGTGAGACTAATGGATAATATGAAGGGGTAATGCCAAACTGGGCTTAAAACAATGGTTTCTTGTCAAGGTACAGGTGTTGGATCATTAAAAAGATAAGCTTCACGAATACTATGGGTGTTAAGGTAATGATCTCTAGCTCAGGATGTATATATATATCAGAATTGTCAGGCTTTAGGATATGAAAGAGGGTATCAATCAATGAGGAATCATGTTGGTAAGTTTCTGACTATCAGAGTTCAAGGTAAGGTTCTATAGGGGTTCAAGTATCAGGATGAGATATCAATACTTAGGAATCATCAACATGTTAATCAAGAGGATCAATCAAGTAATATAACAACTCTTTATTTTATCATGGCATTTATCTATCATGAAAAGACTTTTGAACTACTTGCAATCCATACTCGAGGGTTCATGACATTTCTATATAATTCAAAGATAAGCGAGAGATATGCTTGATTTAAACATATCAAAATGACTCACGATAATTGCATTGATATATATGAACTGTTTATAGAAAATACGAAGGTCAAGTTGAATCACTTGCCTTGAGATAGGCTGGTCTGGTCTGACTGGTAGGAGCAACTGGAGCTTCACTCGACTTTTATGGCAAGTTTTCCCTCGTCTCGAGATCCTACATAAATAATAATAATCCTCATTATAATATATTCTTACCATCTTAACCTATTTACAACCCGAAATTAAACATGGATGGCACTTAGGCCTATACGCACCTAATTTATATCCACCTTTATATTTCAAATGTACACACATAGCCACATAATCACATATCGTATATTAATACCAAATAACACCATAATGCAACACTAGGCTTGGATGATCTCGACTCACAACTTAAGTCACTGGGTCGCTAAACTAGACAAAGTCTTCAAATTTTGGCTCCCTAACTCGATGTGCCTTTCCTAAATTATCCAAAACCTATTGACCCTCACTTGTGCCTTTTGCTCTACTGACCTTATACTATCTTACAACTATGGTGGTCGACCTAATACTCACTTCTAAGTGTTCTAAAACTATGTGATAAGTGATAGTGCTCACTGGTGCAAATTTCAGAATGACAACTATAGTTTCTTGAGTGCATTAGACACTCTTAAACTATAAGTTTTCCTTCAAAACTTTTACACAAGACTCTCCTGACCTAAGGGCATCTCACAAACTTGATATAGCTCAAGGGCCTGGCTTGGGCCTTCTTGGGCCTAAGCTAAAAGTCCAAGGTTCCCCTATTTTTCTGGGCAGAAAATGCCCTGACTTGAATTAACTTGTGACACATGGTTCTAACTCATATCCTATGAACTATGGTTGGAAAAACTTTTCTGACACTCCCTCTAACTAAGGCCCAATTGGGCCTAATGAGGGCCTACCCATAACATGGTCAAATCTCCCTATTTCTAAGTTGCAACAAAACTGTCCCCTGCTGGACAGATTTGGTTATTCTACTTGTGCACCTAACCAAATGACATGTAAACCTCCAACCAACTCCTAAAACCTTTTATATACTCCCAATAATAACTTCTGGTAGCTTGGGCCTCAAAGTGCACACCAATGACATGGTCAAAACTCACTCTAAACCTCAGGGTACTAAACTGATTTTCTGCAGAAACTATAACTCTCATTTCTCCAAGGTTTTGACTTGACAAACTCAACTACCAACAACCCAATACTCAAACCAAGACCTAAACATGGTATTCTACTGAACTAACTCCCTTATTCTCAAAATAACCTTGGTGAGATCATCCTTACCTAAGGTACAATTATGGCAAACAAGAGAATCTACACTTCACAAATCACAAATCTTCATGCTTTTGAAACAACAAGGTATGCATTTTTTATAAAAGATAATCACGAATTATTACCATGCAATAAGAAGCATAAATCAATATTAACACATTATACCTACTCAAATTAAGGCTCACTAACAAAATCTTTCCAAATGATCAAAATCTTACAACATTCTAAGAGAAATCCTCATGCATGCATGCCTTCGGGTTTTTCAAACCAAAACAACACATTTTCTACATATATTCCATCTTAAAATTGACATGCAAGCCTAGCATAAGGTATACCTAGATGATCACTTAGCATTCAAGGAGTTTTATCAAATTTCACCACAAAATTCAAGTCATTATCACATAAACATGCAAAAATTGATCAAAACAACAAGAATGATTTCAAGGACCATTCATTCGGCTCCCATATGGTCATGGCCGAATGAAATGGATGGAAATGTCCATTAAATCATTAAGAGTTTCCTTCTCAAGACATGGAATTTATCCATTCCTTGTAGTCCTCTCAAAAATAACCTTAAATCCATAAGAATCAAGATTGTATTTTGAGTTTCACTAAAACCTTTACATGCAACCCTTAAACTTAAACTTTCTACTCAAAACTCTTTGAAATATGAATGATCATGGTATGGGAGATAACATTTATTTGTATAAAGAGTAGAAGCTTGGTGGAGAGATGAAGAAAAATGGGGAGGGGGTGGTTCTCGGCTAAACCCGAGAGTGAGAGAGGGAGGGCCGGGAGTGAGGGAGGAGGAGGGAGAGAAGAATGAGTGTGGTGATGGTGATGAGTGAAAATGATCATGTTTTTGCTTGTTTTTATGGTATTTGATTTGACAAAATGTGAGTGGAAAGGAGAATTGACAAGGCCCTCCACTTATACTTGGTGCATTTTGCATGCAAGGGTAAAGAAGGAAATTGGCTAGAGAAATAAGAGTTAGTGGGGTTGGAATTGTCCTCTTTGTCCTTGAAAAGAATGAGAGGGTGGTTTGCATGCAAGGGCTTTCTTGTAATTTGCTAAATATGACAATTAAAATTTATAATGATTTATTTTTTATAAAATAAAATACAAGTTCAGAAATTATAAAATTTATACCATAAAATAACTTGGATTTTTAGAGACTTTATAAAATCATTTTCAAAATTTGTGAACAAAATACCTTTTAAAAGAAAAAATTTCCAAAGCTTAGAATATTCCTTATAAATCAATAATAAAGAAATTAAATAAACTCTTGCTTTGAAAAATCAAATACTACACAAAGCAAATTTATAATGCAGAAATTTTCACTCACACTAGCGTACCATCATTGAATATATTTTCATTTGACTTTAATATTATATCAAATCCACAAATAATATTACATAAAATGCCGGTCGTAACATCCTCTCCCCCTTAAGGGATTCTGTCCCCAGAATCTAAGAGAAAAGATGAGGATGCCGGGAACACATATCAGACTCTAACTCCCAAGTCGACTCTTCGACCTTAGGGTTCCTCCAAAGTACTTTTACTAACTTTACTGACTTATATCTAAGACTCTTTACTTTCCAGTCGAGTATTTTAACCGGTTGCTCCACAAATGACAGGTCCGCCAGAATTTCTACAAGTTCATATTCTATGACATGGCTAGCGTCAGGATTGTACTTCTTAAGCAACGACACATGGAACACATTATGCACATGCCGATACTGAGGTGGTAAGGCCAACTCGTAGGCCACCTTTCCTACTGACTCAAAATCTCAAAAGGACCTATGTATCTAGGTGCTAACTTCCCTTTCTTGCCAAATCTCATCAACCCTTTTCTAGGTGACACCTTCAGCAACACAGCTTCGCCAATTTGGAATTGAACGTTCTTACGCGCTGGATCCGCATACTTCCTCTGTCTATCTTGAGCAGCAAGCAACCTTTTCTGAATTAACTTGACCGAGTCATGCAACTGTTGTACCAATTCCGAGCCGAGAATTCTTCCTTTTCCTACTTCATCCCAACTTGTCGGTGATCTACATTTTCGCCCGTACAAAGTTTCGTATGGTGGCATGCCGATACTGGAATGATAGCTGTTGTTGTAAGAGAATTCAATCAACGACAAATGGTCGTCCCAACTTCCTGCAAAATCGATTGTACAACTGCGCAACATGTCTTCAATTGTTTGAATTGTCCTTTCACTCTGGCCATCAGTCTGCGGGTGGTACGCCGTGCTCATATTCAACTTTGTGCCGAGACATTCCTAAAATTGCTTCCAGAATCTCGAGTTAAATCGGGGATATCTGTCTGAAACTATTGATACGGGTACTCCATGCCTTAGTACGATTTCGCGCACATACAGATGAACCAACTTGTCCAATGATGACTTCTCGTTTATTGGAAGGAAATGCGCCGACTTCGTAAGAAGATCAATTATAACCCATATTGCGTCATGTCCGGATTTCGTTCACGGTAGTCCTACTATAAAGTCCATAGCGATATTTTCCCATTTCCATTCTGGAATCTTCAGGGGCTGAATTAATCCGCTTGGTCGTTGATGTTCTGCCTTTACTTTCTGACAAGTATAGCACTTCGCAACCCATTATGCCACGTCTCGCTTCATATTTGGCCACCAAAAGTTCTTCTTTAAGTCTCGATACATCTGGGTGTTTCCCAGGTGGATTGAAAATTTCGAATTGTGGGCTTCATGGAGGATCTCATTCTTTAATTTAGGTACATGGGGAATCCATATTCTGGATGAAAACCTTAGTATCCCTTGCTCATCCCTTTGAGTATTAATCTCCTCTCCAGATAACTGATTCTTCTCTTTTTCCATTACTTCCTCTTGACACTTCTTTATCTTTTCCACTAGTGTTGGCTGAAAGGTCATTGCACGACAAACTTCCTCGACTTTTCCATAAGCACAAAGTTCTAATTCCAATTTTTCGATTTCTTCAGATAACTCTTTTGATGTTATCATCATATTCAATCTCTCCTTCCTACTCAGAGCATCGGCCACTACGTTCACCTTTCCAGGATGGTAATTTATCGAGCAGTCATAGTCCTTGATCAATTCCAACCATCTCCTCTGCCTCATATTGAGCTCTTTCTGAGTAAAAATGTAATTTAAACTCTTGTGATCCGTGTAGATTTCAAACTTCTCTCCGTAGAGGTAATGTCTCCAAATCTTGAGTGCGAACACTATGGCGGCTAGTTCCAAGTCATGCGTCGGGTACTTTAACTCATGCGGCTTCAACTGTCTTGACGCATATGCGATTACTTTACTGTGTTGCATCAACACACAACCCAAACCCTTAAGCGAAGCGTCGCTGAATATTACAAAGTTCCCTTGATCATCTGGAAGTACCAACACCGGAGCTGTTACCAACTTCTTCTTTAACTCTTGAAAGCTATCTTCACATTCTGCACTCCATTCAAACTTTTGATTCTTTCTGGTTAACTTGGTCAATGGCGTGGCGATCTTCGAGAAATCCTTGACGAATCTTCAATAGTATCCGGCCAATCCTAGAAAACTTCGCACTTCCGTAGGAGTCTTTCGCCTCTCCCAACTCATAACTACCTCAATCTTTGCCGGATCCACTTTAACTCCCTCATTTCCAATAACATGCCCCAAAAATTGAACTTCCTTTAACCAAAACTCACATTTGGTAAACTTGGCATACAACTTCTCTTGTCGGAGTATCTCCAATGCTATCCAGAGGTGCTGCTTATGTTCTTCTTCCGACTTAGAATAAATAAGGATGTCATCAATGAATACCACGATAAATTTGTCCAAATACTTCTTAAATACTCGATTCATCAGATCCATAAATGCGGCCGGAGCGTTGGTCAATCTAAACGGCATTACTAGGAATTCATAATGCCCATATCTGGTCCTGAATGTGGTCTTGGGAATATCTTCTTCTTTGATCTTTAATTGATGGTATCCCGATCTCAAATCAATCTTCGAAAAGCATTTTACTCCCGTCAACTGATCAAAAAGGTCATCTATCCTTGGTAGCGGGTAGCGGTTCTTGATCGTTACCTTATTCAACTCCCGATAATCTATGCATAGTCGCATACTCCCATCTTTCTTCTTTATAAACAGAACAGGTGCTCCCCATGGCGACGTACTTGGTCGTATCACTCCCTTATCCAATAATTATTGTAGTTGGCTTGCCAGCTCTTTCATTTCTGCTGGTGCCATCCTATACGGGGCCTTTGAAACTGGTTCCGTGCCTGGAGCAAGGTTGATCTCGAACTCAATTTGTCGATCTGGTGGTAAGCCTGGTAGTTCGTCGGGAAACACATTGGGGAACTCGTTAACTACTAGAATATCTTCCATGCTGGGGCTGCCTCTCTCTGAATCCATTACATATGCTAGGAACGACTCACAACCTTTTCTAAGTAACTTCTTAGCCTGAACAATTGTAAGAAATAGTTGCTCTTGCCTCTGCCCCTTAAATACTACCTTCTCTCCACTCTTCGTCCTTAAATACACTCTCTTGGTCTTACAATTTATCTGAGCGCTATTCTCTCCTAACCAATCCATTCCTAAAATTATATCAAACTCTCCTAACTTGAAGAGTATCAAGTCGGCTGAGAACTTATACCCCGAAATATCAATCTCACACCTTGGACAAAATTGATTCACAGGAATCTTCTATTGGTTCGCAATTACCACATTTACTACCTCACTCATAACCATTTTATCACATTGGAGCTTATCAACAAAAGATTCTGATATGAAAGATCTTGTTGCTCCCGAATCAATCAATACATTAGCTTTGACATTATTGAGTAAAAGTGTACCTGCTATCACTTCAGAATTCTGAACAGCATCCTTCATCTTTAGATCAAATGTCCTTGCTGTTGCTTGCGGGGTTGGTGCGGGTGGTGGAGGTAATGCCAATACCTCAGCTGGCACACTCGCACTAGTACTTGCCATATTCATTAGAGCTTTGACTGGTCCGGTTGCCTTGCACTCCCTAGCTATGTGTCCAGTCTTCCCACACTTGTAGCACGTAACTCCTGGCTTCGGCATCTTGCACTCATTTACCAATTGTCCCTTCTAATTGTACCTATAACATGTCATGCTTAGCTTATTGCATACTCCGGGGTGCCTTCTTCCACAGTGCTTGCATTCCAGTCTCTGGAACCTATTTTTTCCAACTTGCCCTTGGCTTGCCTGGTTGTTCCCTTTTGATTCTTGCCTTTTGCCCAAATTTTCCTTCTTTTGAAAATTTCCGCCCTTCTGGAAACCAATCCTCTTTATATTCCGATCTTGCGAACTTTCGGCTTCAGACTTTTCTCCATAAAATGGAACCTTCCTCTTCTTGTTATCCCTCTCTTTCCTTAACTGCATCCCATTATTCTCAATCAGAGCAGCTTTCTGTACTACTCCCGCATAAGTTTCAAGCTCAAACATAGCCACCCTATCTCTGATCCAAGGCTCCAATCCTTGCTGGAATTTCTTTGCTTTTTCCTCCTCAGTGCTGGTATACTTTGTTACAAACCTTGACAACTCAGTGAACTTCTTCTCATACTCCAATACAGTCATGTTCCCTTGCTTCAACTCAAGAAATTTTAGCTCCATCTGATTTTGCATGTACTTAGGGTAATACTTGTCCAGAAATAACTTCTTAAATCTCTCCCAAGAAACCTGCTGAGTGACTTCCATAGCCTTTACTGATTCCCACCAATAGATAACTTCTCCCTTCAAGAAGTAAGTAGCATACGGCGTCTTCTGATCGTCTCCTAACTGTACCAACTCAAAAGCCCTTTCCATCTCCTTGATCCATGTGTTAGCTATCACTGGATCAGTGGTATCATGAAATGCAGGTGGATTCACATTCTGAAAAGCCTTGAAAGTGACAATTTGTCTAGGTGGTACTGGTTGTTCAGGTGGTTGGTGTGGCTCACGGTTATCTTGGTTTTCAATTCGTTGTTGAAGAGTTAGTTGTTGTTGAGCTATAGCATTGGTTTGCTGTTGCAAGGTTTCCAGTAGTCGAAGAATATTTGGGTCTGTGGTGGAGGTGGTTGTTGGGTTCTTGTTTTTGGGAGGCATGATCCTGAAATAAGAGTTGTGTCAAAACTGATATGAATGATAAAATGATTCGAGGGTATCGCATGGCATTCTCATTTACATATGGGGTCAAGTTTCCAAATTAAGCAGATATGATGATAATAACAGTTGAGAGCAAATGGAAAAATAGCACATAATTATTGAAATTTTAAAGGTCACAGTACATAGGATTGGGACATAGTCTGTTTCTAGGAATAACAGGCTTATTTAAAGGAAAAACAGAAACAACTGGGGATTCCACAGAGTCTGACAGTACAACAACATGAAAGGTAAATAGAAAGAACTAAGGCTCCACTCCATCGGAACGGGGCTTGGTAATCTTTTCCTCTCGAAGGGTCTTCACAATGCTCTGGAGCTCATCCGCCACCATATGAATGACATACTGGCTGGTGCGGTCCCGGTGCGCTGGCATCTCCTCAAGCTTAGTGTTGACGTACTGAACCAAGGTCTCAAGTCTCGCAGTCATCTGTTCCCTGGGCTTCCCTTCGTAGTTTCGGCTGTCCGGATACACGTTCTTCAGTTGGTCTATCAGTCGGTCGTACTTGCCCTAAAGCATGTCGAACTCGCGCCTCAACTCAGCATACACGGAGAAAGCAATAGTGTCTTCCGACCCAGAGGATGACGAGGAATACGCCTTTTGCTGACAACCAATAAGAGGAGTATTAATAATAATTTACTTAACCTACTCTCTCGCATAATATCTATAACCTACACACAAATCCTATAACCTATTTGGGCTATCCAGGGACTCTAAACCGTAGCTCTGATACCAAAACCTGTCACACCCCCAACTTAAACAGCAAAATAAATATAGCTATTACATCATTTTAATGAAGAATACACAACCAACTCCAAGATCTTACAGTTTAGGGTTTGGAACAGCCCAACACTACCAACTATTACATCTGATTACAAATACCGAGTCCTCACACAACTATTATTACTTATTCTACCTGAGCTCGAACATAAGCATCAACATCACAGGTTTTACGGGCAGTCTGCTTGAATCTTACCATAGCTGCTAGCTGTAATATCAGGGTAAAGCAAGGAGTGAGCCAAATGCTCAACAAGTGCTAACAGTATGACACAAAACATAAATTGAGATATACTTTTAAGAATGACAATGAAAAGACATAACTAATGATAACGAGCGATAAAACTATGTGAGATGGCATCATTTTTGCTTGCATCAAAACAATTTTAAAATCATGTCTTAATCAAAATCATTTTATGACGCTACGGATTACAGCCGGTGATCAGCCGCGAAGTAATCCCGAACCTCGCTGGGTTCTAAAACATTAACGGGAATCCCTAGGCAACTTTTAAGCCTAATATAAGTGTGGAAAGGACTCGCGTCTCAGTCCAGATCCACTATTTAAGAAAACATTTATCCCCCTTTGGGACTGAAAAACCCACATTTTATTTATTTCAAAAGCTGATGCCGAATTGTAACAAAATCTCTTTTAACAGTAAATATTTTTATTAAGGGATTATAGATCAACTCGAATCACGGGAAATATTGTACTAAATCTCAGGGCCATGATTCACAAAACTTTACTCTATTAGGGTAACCAAAAGGTTTTCATATGTCAGAACTTGGACAGGAAAATATGGTGAGACTAATGGATAATATGAAGGGGTAATGCCAAACTGGGCTTAAAGCAATGGTTTCTCGTCAAGGTACAGGTGTTGGATCATTAAAAGATAAGCTTCACGAATACTATGGGTTTTAAGGTAATGATCTCTAGCTCAGGATGTATATATATCAGAATTGTCAGGCTTTAGGATAGGAAAGAGGGTATCAATCAATGAGGAATCATGTTGGTAAGTTTCTGACTATCAGAGTTCAAGGTAAGGTTCTATAGGGGTTCAAGTATCAGGATGAGATATCAATACTTAGGAATCATCAGCATGTTAATCAAGAGGATCAATCAAGTAATATAACAACTCTTTATTTTATCATGGCATTTATCTATCATGAAAAGACTTTTGAACTACTTGCAATCCATTCTCGAGGGTTCATGGCATTTCTATATAATTCAAAGATAAGCGAGAGATATGCTTGATTTAAACATATCAAAATGACTCAGGATAATTGCATCGATATATATGAACTGTTTATAGTAAATACGAAGGTCAAGTTGAATTACTTGCCTTGAGATAGGCTGGTCTGGTCTGACTGGTAGGAGCAACTGGAGCTTCACTCGACTTTTATGGAAAGTTTTCCCTCGTCTCGAGATCCTACATAAATAATAATAATCCTCATTATAATATATTCTTACCATCTTAACCTATTTACAACCCGAAATTAAACATGGATGGCACTTAGGCCTATACGCACCTAATTTATATCCACCTTTATATTTTAAATGTACACACGTAGCCACATAATCACATATCGTATATTAATACCAAATAACACCATAATGCAACATTAGGCTTGGATGATCTCGACTCACAACTTAAGTCACTGGGTCGCTAAACTAGACAAAGTCTTCAAATTTTGGCTCCCTAACTCGATGTGCCTTTCCTAAATTATCCAAAACCTATTGACCCTCACTTGTGCCTTTTTCTCTACTGACCTTATACTATCTTACAACTATGGTGGTCGACCTAATACTCACTTCTAAGTATTCTAAAACTATGTGATAAGTGATAGTGCTCACCGGTGCAAATTTCAGAATGACAAGTATAGTTTCTTGAGTGCATTAGACACTCTTAAACTACAAGTTTTCCTTCAAAACTTTTACACAAGACTCTCCTGACCTAAGGGCATCTCACAAACTTGATATGGCTCAAGGGCCTGGCTTGGGCCTTCTTGGGCCTAAGCTAAAAGTCCAAGGTTCCCCTATTTTTCTGGGCAGAAAATGCCCTGACTTGAATTAACTTGTGACACATGGTTCTAACTCATATCCTATGAACTATGGTTGGAAAAACTTCTCTGACACTCCGTCTAACTAATGCCCAATTGGGCCTAATGAGGGCCTACCCATAACATGGTCAAATCTCCCTATTTCTAAGTTGCAACAAAACTGTCCCCTGCTGGACAGATTTGGTTATTCTACTTGTGCACCTAACCAAATGACATGCAAACCTCCAACCAACTCCTAAAACCTTTTATATATTCCCAATAATAACTTCTGGTAGCTTGGGCCTCAAAGTGCACACCAATGACATGGTCAAAACTCACTCTAAACCTCAGGGTACTAAACTGATTTTCTGCAAAAACTATAACTCTCATTTCTCCAAGATTTTGACTTGACAAACTCAACTACCAACAACCCAATACTCAAACCAAGACCTAAACATGGTATTCTACTGAACTAACTCCCTTATTCTCAAAATAACCTTGGTGAGATCATCCTTACCTAAGGTACAATTATGGCAAAACAAGAGAATCTACAATTCACAAATCACAAATCTTCATGCTTTTGAAACAACAAAGTATGCATTTTTTATAAAAGATAATCACGAATTATTACCATGCAACAAGAAGCATAAATCAATATTAACACATTATACCTACTGAAATTAAGGCTCACTAACAAAATCTTTCCAAATGATCAAAATCTTACAACATTCTAAGAGAAATCCTCATGCATGCATGCCTTCGGGTTTTTCAAACCAAAACAACATATTTTCTACATATATTCCATCTTAAAATTGACATGCAAGTCTAGCATAAGGTATACCTAGATGATCACTTAGCATGCAAGGAGTTTTATCAAATTTTCACCACAAAATTCAAGTCATTATCACATAAACATGCAAAAATTGATCAAAACAACAAGAATGATTTCAAGGACCATTCATTCGGCTCCCATATAGTCATGGCCGAATGAAATGGATGGAAATGGCCATTAAATCATCAAGAGTTTCCTTCTCAAGACTTGGCATTTATCCATTCCTTGTAGTCCTCTCAAAAACAACCTTAAATCCATAAGAATCAAGATTGTATTTTGAGTTTCACTAAAACCTTTACATGCAACCCTTAAACTTAAACTTTCTACTCAAAACTCTTTGAAATATGAATGATCATGGTATGGGAGATAACATTTACTTGTATAAAGATTAGAAGCTTGGTGGAGAGATGAAGAAAATGGGGAGGGGGTGGTTCTCGGCTAAACCCGAGAGTGAGAGAGGGAGGGCTGGGAGTGAGGGAGGAGGAGGGAGAGAAGAATGAGTGTGGTGTGGGTGATGAGTGAAAATGATCATGTCTTTGCTTGTTTTTATGGTATTTGATTTGACAAAATGTGAGTGGAAAGGAGAATTGACAAGTCTATCCCTCCACTTATACTTGGTGCATTTTGCATGCAATGGTAAAGAAGGAAATTGGCTAGAGAAATAAGAGTTAGTGGGGTTGGAATTGTCCTCTTTGTCCTTGAAAAGAATGAGAGGGTGGTTTGCATGCAAGGGCTTTCTTGTAATTTGCTAAATATGACAACTAAAATTTATAATGATTTATTTTTTATAAAATAAAATACAAGTTCAAAAATTATAAAATTTATACCATAAAATAACTTGGATTTTTAGAGACTTTATAAAATCATTTTCAAAATTTGTGAACAAAATACCTTTTAAAAGAAAATTTTTCCAAAGCTTAGAATATTCCTTATAAATCAATAATAAAGAAATTAAATAAACTCTTGCTTTGAAAAATCATATACTACACAAAGCAAATTTATAATGCAGAAATTTTCACTCACACTAGCGTACCATCATTGAATATATTTTCATTTGACTTTAATATTATATCAAATCCACAAATAATATTACATAAAATGCCGGTCGTAACACTCATCATTGTTTATGAGCATCACATCATCATCTTGAGTCAAGATAAATCCATTATATCTCTCTGGCTCATGACGAGCCCTACTAGATCTACGAACAACCTGTGTTTCCGGAGCAGGAACATCTTAATTTACATCATGTTCACGCTATTATTTTGTACATCTCGATCTTTATCAAGATCTATAGTCCTCTTACTATTTTTCTTGGAAAGTAACTCTCTTTCAACAAATATAGCGGTCCGAGCAACAAAAACTTTGTCCTCGGTAGGATTATAGAAGCAATACCCTTTTGTTTCCTCAGGATATCCCACAAGAAAACATTTATCTGATTTTGGTCCTAACTTACCAGAGACCAAGCGTTTCACAAATGCTTCGCATCCCCATACTTTCATAAATGACATGCTATGACGTTTCTCAGTCCATATCTCATATGGAGTCTTTTGAACCGATTTAGTTGGAACTCGGTTTAGTGTATATGCAGCCATTTCTAGAGCGTAACCCCAGAAACTTATTGGAAGATCTTCTAGACTCATCATCGATCGTACCATGTCCAACAAGGTACGATTCCTCCTCTCAGAAACTCCGTTCCATTGAGGCGTTCCAGGAGGAGTAATGTAATAACCCCAATTTTTTGGAATTTTTGAAACCCTGATGAATAGTAACTTTTGCTGATGATGTTGATTAAGGAAAATTATCAGACCACACTATATAGGAGTACTGTTATGGAAATTCTAAGATCGTATTAGTACTCCATAAAGTAAATAAGTGTATGTAAAGATCGTCAGAATCCAAATCCGAACACTTTGATTTTTTCCCGAAAATCCAACAGATACCGAAAGAATTGAGTATAAGGTGACAGGATAAAAATGATTTAAATTCAAGGATTTTAAGAGAGGATCATAAAAAGGAATATAAAATATTGAGAAAGGTTTAGGGGAACCCAAGTAATAAGATCCCGGATATGATCCCTCAAACGACGAACGAGAACGAAAGTTAAGCGAACCGTTTAAAACAAATAAGCGACCAAGAGACAAACTTGTACAAGAAGCCAAGGATTGTGACATCATCAAATCACAAGGAAGAGACATGTGGCAATTGGATGACATAAGAATGATGACCTAAGCATGACAAAAAGAAGTGTGTTGTTGGTTGATTGTGAGCCATTCATTTTTTACCATGGTAAATCCTCAAAATTAGCCAAGCCATAAACAAAGAAACAAAACAAAAAAATCATAACACAAACTTGACTTTTCATTTTAAAGAAGCAAGCTCTCTGCCAAAACCAGAGCAGCAACTTCAAACTACCATATCTCCTTCAATACTCACTCAAATAGTATGTTCTAAAGCTCGTTGGAAAGGTATTGAGATGGCCTACAACTCTTGTTCACAAGTATCATCCAAATAAGCATGGTAAGACCCTCGTTTTGACAGTTCTTTAAATCGGACTTTTAGAAACTTCAAAACCTAACTTTGTGTTCTTGATTTCTTTGGAAAGATCAAGCTTGTAGGAGGTTAGATTAAGGCTCCCTAAGGCTTCCTAGCAACTTAACACCTGCCAAGGAAGGTATCAACTTCAAACCCTAGCTTTTATTTATGATTCCATTAAGTTTTATTGAAGCATTGTTAGTATTAAGGCTTGATCTTTGATTATAAGTAGTTTTGGTGGATTTGTATTGGTTTTGAATATTGGGTCTTGATTGGTTGGATAAATTGGTAAAACTTGGATTTGGGGACTGAGTTTGTAGTATGATGGTTGAATATTGTTGTATTGGTGGTTGTGAGTGAATTGATGATAATTTAGAGTGTTAATTAAATTGGAAATCGCGGTAAACATAAACGTTATAATGCCCGATTTTCCTTAACTGTTATGTTCTGAACATTAGGACCCGTGAACTCACTGAAAGATTCTAACATTTGCCATATTTAGATAGTTCATGTTACGAGCTTCATTTTGATATGTGTTTTGCTTGAATCCGATGTACGGTTTAGGAGAAACGACCGTTTTAAGTAACGGCGTTTCGCCTTAAAACCCTTAATGGTTAATTTATTAAAAATTGTGGAGCCGAGGGTACTCGAGCGACTTAAGTGAATCGTTAAGCGCAAAAGCGAACGTTATGGTCTAATTGGTTAAAGTATAGATTCATAAGCGACTTTGATTTAATTCCAACTTATATGTTGTTTATAGGTTACCAGACTCATCCCAAGCCTTTTATCACCCCCAGTCGCTCAGGAAAGTTTTCTGCCCGTTATAATGTTGTTGTGATGTAAATATATGTATACGCATTATGTGATAAGTGCATGATTGTTATTAGCACAATTTTGCGATATTTGGAGCATGTTGATATGGGTATATATGCATGTCTGTTTCATAATTGATATCTAATTGGTTCAATTGCTTATAAGTGCATAATACCTATGCTAGAGTAAGCAGTAGTTGCGTATACCCTTAGTATAGGGACCCAAAGGTGAACATATTTTCTAAAGGGAGACGAGTTCCGAGTAATTATATATTAATATATAATATTTATATATATATAATAGTTTTCAAAACTATTATTGAATAAGGTTTATTCGATAACTTTATTTTACGTAATGACTATTATTTTGAATATTCTTGAGGACTTATGACTCCGCTTATTTATTTAATGAATATTGTTGAATATTCATTCGAGGATTACGACTCCGCTTATTTTATTAATGAATATTGTTTTTGAATATTTATTCGAGGAACTTATGACTCCGCTATTTATTAATCTATTCTTTATTTTATTAAAGAATAATGTTTCGCTAATCAAAACTATGTTCGAT